>NW_017306448.1:1537208-1549230 GCF_000935625.1 Nanorana parkeri | reverse complement strand
TGGTCTCAGAATTCTTCTGTCATCTGTGTGTATAACTTATTGGGTTGTATCAGCTATTCAGCATATTCGAACAGTTCCCGGTTCAGCCGCTAGAGGTCAGTATTAACTCGCAGATGCCATGCAGTATTACACTCCAGGCAAGGCTTGAGATGCCATTTAAATGTTACATTTTGCCACTGTTTCCAAAGGCTTTCAACATTAACCTTTCTGTATTGTCATCCTCACATCTTTCTATATGTTGCATAATCATATATACGACTGCACAGAAACAGATAATGATATAACTCCAATACCATCAGTTTACTAATGGTCCTCTGCCTGTACTAAAGTAGTGCAGCCTTAAGTACAACTCACCCATTACTGTGAAATATGAATTAGTTCTTTAATTTATTGATTCACTTTCATTGCTTTGAAACATTTCACTCTATCCAGAAAGCCAGGAGCTTGAACACAGCACAGTATAATTTTATTGTATGTGATCTAATTTGTGGCATAGAGAAACAGCAGGGAATGGGCTGACCCAAGGCTATTCTGTGTGGGGGGTTTTTAGGAAGAATATTCACACAAGCATCCTCTGTGGTCATCGTGCAGACTAAATTAGATTTAGATATATTTGTATTTAATGAATAAATGGCTTCGATTTGCAGCAAAGTAGTAAAAATTATCTGTTTTTTTTTCCTGTACAAAAGTAAATTCCCAACACCCCCCTCCTTAACCACCACCACCACCAACACTTCCACCACCACCACCTCCACCTCTTCCTCCCTCTCTGTGATGGGTTTCCTTTTTACGATTGTAGCACTGCAAAGGAATAAAACCCCTAAATGTTCTATTTCATAAAGGAGTCTTTGTTTTTAAGGGTGTCTTCGTAACTATAGCCTAATTAAAGGAGAACTCCAGGATTATTCAAATTAACCCTTGCAGTGGGGCTAATTGCACATTTTGGTCTAGGAGTGAAAATATAGAAGATATACCTGATTCTTGGCCCTACGACAGTGACTGCTTACCTCTCTCCCTCCGTTCTGGCTGTGGAATGCCCCTTGTCATTCTCTTGTATAACGGGCCTGCATTAGATGTCCTAAGACCTCTGGAGCCTAAAGAGAAAAGGCTGTGGGTACCAGTCTAGCAGCCAGGTGGGACTGAGGATCAAGTGAGTATATATTCTTTATTTTTGCTCCTAGATCAAACTGTGCACTTAACCCTTGCAGTGCAAACCCCACTGCAAGGATTATTTGAATAAATACTGGAGTTCTTTAAGTTTTATTGCTTTGTTTGCTTAGTTTTACCAGGTTATTCTGCAAGTCCTGCCACCTTGCTGTTGTATTGTGACTGCACTAAGCACGGAAACAGGTCTGTGATGGCATGGTCATGCATCTTTCTGTTTGCTGATAGAAGCCACTGGCGGAACTACCAGGGTCGCAGCAGTCGCAATTGCGACCGGGCCCTGGCGTTCGGCCACTTGGGGGGGGCCCAGCGAGGAAGAAGAGGGCCCCCCCTCCAGAGAGTTGCCGCTACATCCCTGCACAGCCACCCGTAGCCTGTACGGGCAGCTGTACGGCAGGGATGCATTGCCGTCCGCACGCACTCAGACCGGCACAGTTCCTTGCGGCCTCGGCTGCAAGGAACTGTGCCCGTCTGAGCTGCTTCTCTCCTATCTGCCTCTTAGCTCCAGAGTCTCAGAGAGAGCAGAGTGATCTCTCTGAGACTTCGAAGTGATGAGTCATTCGGAGGCGGGGCGTGCTGCGTGTAGGAGTCCTGGCCGGGCTGAGTAGGCTGCAGGTAAGATAGTGTGCAGACAGTGTTCATTCTCCCCCCCCCTCTTGGGGGGGGGCCCCTCAATGGTTTCTTGCACCGGGGCCCTGGGGTTTCTAGTTACGCCTCTGATTGGAGCTACAGGATGCCGTGGCAACACATGGCATGCCTGTAGCCCCATAATCAGATTTGCCGCCAAGCCCCATACCTCTTCTACTTCTTGCTTCATACCTCTTCTCTCTTCTGCTTCATTAAGTAACGCTGGGGAAAACAGCTGATCCTCTTAGCAAGACTCCGCCCCCCGCATCACCAGCCCTGGAAAATTGACTGAATAGCGGTCCCGTGACTGCTTTGTAAAAGTTAATCTACACAGTATTTGATGGAATTTTTTACTTTAAACACACCTATAACTGTTTGGAATAATGACAGCAAGAGGTGAGAGGAAATCCTCCAATGGGAATACATGTTCTGCTGACAACTGTTTAAGACAGGGGTCCCCAAACTCTTCAGCTCATCAACCCCTTATGAAGTATCAGATTTTTCATCAACCCCCTAAAATATACTTTATGATAATAATTTAAAAACTGCTAGTAAAAATAATAGTACTACAAATAATAATAATAATAATAATAATACAATTCTATTATGCAATAAATGCATACACGCAATAGGTTGAACTTGATGGACATGTGTCTTTATTCAACCTCAAATACTATGTAACTATGTAACTATGTAACTATGTAACTATATTATATTCAATAAATAACAACAATAATAATTAAATTCTTGATACTATTGTAGTCACTTCCTCCTGGTATAAGCAGCTGCTTATGTGGTTATTACATTTAGTTTATTACTAATTAACTATCCAACAAAGTTTGAGGTAGGTGTACTCACTGACTCTCTAAAGGAGTTTGATGTAAGCATGCTCACTGGCTCTTCAACAAAGTTTGAGGTGGGTGTACTCAATGACTCTCTAATGGAGTTTGAGGTGGGTGTACTCATTAGCTCTCCAACATAGTTTGAGGTGGGTGTACTCACTGGCTCTCCAACAGAGTTTGAGGTAGATGCACTCGCTGGCTCTCCAATTAAGTTTGAGGTGGGTATACTTACTGACCCTCCATCAGAATTTGAGGTGGGTGCAATTACTGTCTCTCTAACCGAGATTGAGGTGGGTATATTCACTGGCTCTGAGGTGTGGTTTTACACTCACTATGTCTTTATCTCTCTCCATCCCTGTTTCTATTTATCTTCCACCCTCACAGTGTCTTTCTCTCTCTCTATCCTTCCTGTCACATTTTTTATGTCTTTCTCTCACTCCCCTTCTCTTGTTTCTATCACTCACTCTCTTTATTCTTCTCTGTCTTTATCCCACACTCTCTAGCAGTCCCTTTCCCTATCACCCCCTCTCCATATTCCCCCTCTGACTGTCTTCATTGCTCAAACTCTCTCCATCCTTCCCTCTATGTTTTTATCTCTCTGTTTCTCTTTCCATCCTTTCCTTTCTTTGTTAGTCTTACTCTGTCTTTACCTCTCTCTTTGTCTGTATAACCTTCTCTCATTTCATTCCTCTCTCTGTTATGCTCCCTCCCTTTTGTCTTTTTTACTCTATTCTCTACTCTCTCTTTCTGTTTTCATCATTCATTCTTTCACCATCTCTCCCTCTGTCACTCCCTATCTCTGACTCTCAATGTTTGTTTCTCTTTCTTCCTCCTCTCACTCTCTCTTTCTGGCTTTATCACTCCCTATCCCGACTTTATCTCACACTTGAGAGAGACCGTGTAAGATAAAGAAGAAGGTAAGTACCTTCTTCTTTATCTCATACGGTCTCTCTCAAGTGCTCTTTTCCTTAGCTTTCCCCTTGCCTTTCCTTTCCCTGTGTCACTCACTCTTTCTCTGTGTCTCTCACTCTCTCTGTGTCCCTATTTCATTTCTCCTTTCTCATTTCTTATTACTATCAGGAAAATAAAAACTTCTGTGTTCATTATGTACATAAAGTGTTTATGAACTGTCATGCAGTGTTTTTAACTCTTCACACATGCCACCTGATTTATGTACAATAATAAAAAGTGGGAAAATTGTGCCCTAAAATGAAGCACATCATTACTCTTTCCACTAATTGAAGTCAGCAACGTAATTTTGTTCTGCAAAAATTTAAATATACAATTATCGTATACTGTATTATATTACTTGATATGTGTGAAAATATAATCGTGTTCCCAGCTCAGCTCTTGCAAAGAAAAAGTTATTAAGGAATAAAAACTGATAAATGTGAATTGGTTGTTTAATCTCAAAGATGATGATTTATTGTAAGTAAATTTCCACCCAATGTTAGGATGGATACAGCTAAAACCGGCTCAGCATGCTTTTGTTTATTTTGGTCATGTTTCTCTTCTAATGCTGATTCTACGCCATTCCATCTAATGAAGAGTACAGAAGAGAACACAGGGTGGTAGGGTATGCCGTCTTCTGCATGATGATGCATTCTCTTGTCCTCTTAGAAAAAAGACCAGAAAATATATTACCAAGATTGGTGGGATCAGGAATTTCTATGAAGCTTTTAAATGTGCATCAAGATGATCCCAGCATACTATTTACTGGTTACAATGGGATTCAGACATGGTGTGGTGGTTGGGTGCAATACATCTACATCTGAATTTATAAAGAAAAAAACCCCCGAAGGTAACAATGTCTGCTGTATGCATACCAAGGCTTCATTTTCAACTTTTGCTTCACTGTCTATGTCTTTATGTTAACAGCAAACATTCTGCTGGAAAACAGTTAAAGTTTTCATTCCCATTCTCTTACTTCTCTGCTTTATTCCTTAAAGGGTCAGTCCACACAAAATTTATATTTCAGTTATTGGTTCATGCTTGAGTGTTAAATCACTTGATAATATTCTATATCTGACAGGGACTCTGGTGATGAGATCCCAGATACGTGCACCTAACTACAACTACCATTATGAGGGGCTCCCACACTAGAATATATACTATGTATTTATAAAATTGTCACCACAGTACGAATGAACCACACCAATATCACATAATAGAAAGGCAATTGAGTAAATAAATGTGGATATTTTATCGCAGCTATGTTGAAGATGGTGAGCCTGATTTACTAAAGAAAAAAGGGGAAGGCATAAACCATGATTTTACCATTGGCATGCATGCACAAATGATACAATAACAAAATAAAGTCCCCATAGTTCTCTGCTCAACTGTAGGTATGTTGTTTATATGGTATGGACAGGTAAACAGATATCAATAGATGAGGAACACTGACGCATTTTGCATAAAGTTCTCATTCTGTTATACCTGTCCGTCTGGAGGGACAGACCGGGGAGGGGCCGACACAGCTGGCTGTGCCTCTAGGGTGGCAGAGCCAGCTGTCAATCAGGCAGTGTGGTGGATCCCAACAATATTGTTGGGATCTGTCCTGGCTGCTGTGTGGTTCTTACGTTTTAGACAGTTAAGCTATCGTTGAACAGAGAACTATGCTGACTTATCTTTTTTTTATTGTGCATGTCGGGGCAGGGCAAGGTCTGAGCTCTATGGTTGCTTCATACTTTGGGGTGGTGTAGAATTAGCTCCATTGTGACAGCCAGTACTTTGCTGTTTATGCATTTGCAGACGTTTGCTCACATGCACAGTTGCAATCCCTGCACCTACTGTGTCTAGCTGATCATATACAGATATTTAATGTGCATGCTGCTGTGGCATACGGTGCATAGGGTCCGGTGCGTGTTGAACATTCAAATAATGTTGCTTTCATTCTTCTTTCCTATTAGGTGCACCACAAATTGCACAGGCCAAATATATAATTTTTTTTACAAACCTGACCTAAAATTGAAAAATGATTATGTGACTGGATTGCAAGTGCCAAGAGTAGAGAGCACATGTATGGGTATTTATCATTGGAATCTGTTTTCCGAGCACCAGCATGCGGACTCTCATATTTTAGCTTCTTGAGCTTTCCCACACATGAACCTGTTGACTTTTTTAAGCAGTGTGAAATTTATTGACAGGTCCACTTTAGCCAAAAACTGCTGCTTAGAATCACCAAATGGGAAAAATTAGAAAGAAAGCTAACAGTAAACCTGTCTTAGAATTTGAGAAAACATGCTGCTTCTGTACTGAAATGCATTTCCAAACAATATGTTTGGTAAAGTTCCAAGAAATAAAAGAAAATTCAAAAAATAGCAGTATACAAAGGGACAAAATATGAAAAAATAGATAAACTTAGGCACAATTGGTAACATAATACTGTTTTGATTCTTAATCTCTTGCCTCTGCATGCAGCACTGGCCTGCGAATGCCTTGTAGGAAAAAAATAGCCTCAGTCATACAAGGACACTGCAAAAATACATATTCCAATTTTTCTTTTTGCAGTTTTACTATTTGAATTATAAACCTATCTGATAATTTTGGAATTTATATAGGAAATGCTACTTGTATATAACCTGGTTCTAGTGTTGTCCTTTTGCTGAGGCCACCCACGCACAGCAGAACATGAGAGGTAGGTTGCACAGCACATAATCATGGTACAAGAGGCAGGACGCCCGATTAATCTTTCTGCAAGAGATTCTGTGAACTCGGATGAAAGGTTTATTGAACAGACTTTCTAAGGTTAGAACTGTGTGATGTTTCCTGGAGAGCTCTACTAGTTCAATGTTAATTTTAGTTGATGTCTGGATTTGTTTTGATAGACCGAGAAACCTAAAATATGAGTTACCATATGTAAAGGAAGATTCTACTTACACTAACAAGGATGTAAGTGAAATCTACCTACCTGTGTATACAGAAGCTAAAACATTTAACAATTCATTAAATGCATTTATAAAATCATTACAAAATTAAAGGAGAATTATGGCGAGAGTGAAATACACTCTTCCCCATAATTGGAGCCGACATGTGACACTGAAGCTGTTACATGTCGGCTCTATTGATCGGGAACAGAGCAATAACATACTGCCTTCACCCAGTTACTGATCCTCTCCCTGCAGAGAGCTGTGCATGTCAGTCATCACTCCCTGCAGGGATTCCCCCACTCCCTTCTCCATTCCAACCAACGCTGTCTGGAGGGACGGACCGGGGAGGAGGCGACCCAGCTGGCTATGTCGCTAGGGTGGCATAGCCAGCTGTCAATCAGGCAGTGTGGTGGATCCCAACAATATTGTTGGGATCTATCCTGGCTGCTGTGTGGTTCTATGCTTTCAGCATATAGCAGGCAATAGCCCGCTATATGCTGAGTTTTGTGTCACAGGAGAACATAGTAAATGCCTTCCTGTGATCCTAAAGAGAACTATGGCCAAAAAAGGTATGCCCATAGTTATATTTTAAAGTACCATTAAAAAAACACAAGCGCAGCTGTTATGTTGATCGGTACTTGATTTAGGTGATAGGCAAATCTGCCCAGGTTCAATCTGCCAAGGGTTCAGCGAATCTTGTTTGAATTTGAGTAAATCCGAACTTAGAGACAAATCCAATTGAAGTCTTTGGGGGGGGGCGAATCTTGTTGTGAACGTCTGACCATTTTTAGGGCTAACAGGCAGACTACTGTAATTAAAAAGGACAGGAAGCCAGACACTGTCTTGGGGGACATGTACCAATGTAAAAAAAAACTTTAAAAAATACCATAAGGCTGGGAGAGGGTAAACTGGCAGTGCATATTTGGCTCTGAAATTGGTTTGTTATCTTTTACAATTAGCTTGGCGTACATACAGCAGCAAAATCCAATTTAGTTAAAGTCTGTTTGAGAAAAAAAAGGCTTCTTTTTGCAGTTTGTTTTAGCAGTGACACATTGTTTTTTTTTAAAATCAAACACTAATAGGCCAGCTTGGACTGGCATATAGAAAATGGCCAGTAGTTGGCTGTGGCTGTTCCTGTTCTTGCTGATGCAAAACTGTCCTGCCCCTGGCCACTTTCTCTCACACTGTCAAAAGGATTTAAGAGACTGCAGATGATACATAAATCATTGTGATGTAAGAAGATGATTTAAGCAACCATTTATGCCTAGGTTAGCCAAGAAAAGATATCTTGGCTTTGCATGAATGCCATAGGTGTGAAGCAACCACAAGGATTTTTCTCTTTGGTATATCAGCAGAAAACTCACCCTGCAAGATGTCCCGGACACTTCTGCTGATTCACCAGACTGTCTCCTTTACTTCTCACTTGGGTTCCGACTAAGAAAAAAATGCATTGTTGCATGCAAAATTTTCCATTAATCCCCATGGAAGACATGACTATCTTGGGACATCATGAAAACATAGAGGGAATTCAACAAGGTAAAATAGGAAGATGACATTATTGCCATAGCAATGGTTGGTATGTAGGTTGATATACAGCAGTTTTGAGTGGCCTCACCCTTAATATCCAGGCATTTAAAACCCATTCTTCTCTCATTCACCACTAGCTTGCCACACATTTTATAAACATTTTTTTAATTAAGACTCAATTTACATTCCCAAAATGGTTATCATACGATAGGCAAGGTCTGATTCTTCCTTGTTCTGCAGCATGGTAGGGTCCTTCTCGCTGTGCCCACATTGCAGGCTGGTGACATGCATTCTGTCTATTGGCTGATGATAATGTCCATCAACAGCAGCCCCACAGTGTTCTTTCATATTAAAGGACTTTGTTTTTTTTTAACTTAATAATGGGGTGATGAAAAGACCACTTAGGAAATGAGTAGAGAGCAGCAACCAATCACCAGTCATTACCATTGAAAGAGGGGAAGTAGAGGGTCATATGTCAGTCGACTCAGTTAAGAATAAAGTCTGTTAGAAGGGTTTTTATTGTTACTGTTGAAAGATGAGATACTTATCTGATTAGCAGTTGATATTCATCTGGTAGGGAGGAGTTGCAAGGGTTGGATTTATGGTGCTGCTGGGAAGTATTTTAGAAAGGTCAATGGGAAAGAGATTTTGAATCGCTTGCTCACTTTTTTTTTTTCATGTTTAACAAAAATACGGTGGCAGTCTAATTGTCATTGAAGTTTTGTGGGTTAGAGGTTATGTAGAGAACTGTAGAAGAGTTGGGATTGGTACAAAATGGGGGCCCATCTGGTGGTATGGCGCTTCCCTTGGTTCGGTTGATGTTTGTTCTACCGGGGACTCGATCCCATGGAGTAATTTAAAAATAACCAATTTGGAACTGCCCTCAAGACAGTGTGGAGCTACTTGGAACAGGGGCATATCTTAGCCAAGACTATAGGTTAGTGGATACCTAAAGATCACCTCCTGGTAACACTTTGCAACAGTTGTAATGTTATTTATGTTGGTACAATTGTTTAATTACCCGTTTTTATAGAATTATTAATTGTTATGAATAAAGGGCTGCTGGGGTCAATTCAGGTCGTGGACATCTGATCGTAAAACTGGGTACTGCATGAGACATCTCCAAATTTAAGGTAAATATTGTAGCACTGCTTTTTTTGGTACAATTATTTAATTACTGGAATTTGTAGAATTGTTAATTGTTATGAATAAAGGGCTGCTGGGGTCAATGTAAAACCAATGTTGTTCTGTCCACGTCATTATCTGGGGTCAGAAAATCGGAGGAATGACACCGACGAATCGATCACATCAACTATGTATCAGTCGATTAATTACTCAAGTATGTAACTGGATGTGCAGCGCTCAGGATCACCGGTGAGTGAATTAAATCAGTGTTGGCATATTAAACTTAAATATTGATCCATATGGTGAGGACGAGACGACTGTAGGATCACCAACTATCGGACGAACGTGTGAGGGGGCGGGTACAGCTGCCTCTGTCGATCACGCAGCTGGGCGGATCCCGTCATCTACGTCGGGATCCGCTCCGGCTGCGGCGTCTCAGTATACCTCGAGCTGTAGCTCGCGGTATACTGAGCTTAGGGTAACGGGAGGGCGCTAGTTTGTGTCCTCCCGTTACCCTAAGGAGAACTATGGGGAAAAACACTGACCCCATGGTTCTCCTTTAAGGTGAATACTGTAGCACTGCTATTTTATATTTTATTATTTTTTATTTTTTACATTTTTTTTTCTTATTTATGTCTTTATTTTGTTTTATTTATTTTATGCTTCAAGATGAAAAACTATACGAGATTTACACAGAGTAACAATCAATTGATTTTAGGCTACTCCCCAGGATCCAATAATCTTTCAGTTGATGTAGTTTAAGCTGACCATAAATGTTTTGCCAGTTCCCGTGTCTCAACATAAGAGCCATTTCCTAATTGTAGTGAAAATTCCTTTGCCCAGCTAACCCAACATTGTGATTGCATCTTGTATTTACACCAGCTTACACCTGGCATAGACACTAAACTTGCAGCAAGAGCATGACATTTCTGTAGGCTATTATAGATACATTTAAGTTAAAATTTCCAAGGAGCAAACAAATACTAACTACTATTTTTTTGAGTCTTTGCTATGCTTTTAACTGAGTTTTTACTGATATTTTAAAACATGGGTGTTTTACTGAATTCCCTATTTTACTGTGCTATCAATTATTTATTTCAAAGTGTCACAAGGGCTCTGGCAAGACAGCAAACCAGCTAAAATAAAGCTGATGTCAGGCGTTCACAGAGATTCTATAGAACAGATTTTAGGAGTTCTGATATGCACCATTGATTTCCTCCCTGCTTTAAAAATCTGTTTTAACTTTCATTAGGCACCCTGCTGAATCAATATGTAAGGGAACTGGAGAGGAACATTAATACTCCCTGTAAAGCTGAATTAAAGTGACAAGAAATTTTTTTAGGAAAGTTGGTGAATGAAAGTTACAAGAGTGCAAATTAGATTTTTATTGATTTAAACTCATAATAAAATCATGATATAAAATGCCATTATTTTTGGAAAAGTCAGCGTCAGAGGAAATCAGAAGGATTATGAAGCAGTGGGGTGTAAATTACCCTGATATTCTGGCTCTAAAGCTACAATATATTCAATTTAACAGGGACCTGAAGTTTCCTAGATCTTTCTTAGGCCAGATGGGTAGACTTCTTGACATAAATAGCTGATAACAAATCTGTCTATTTCTACCAACTGGCACATGAAAACTCTGAATCAGATGAAGAGAGTGAAGCTACATGTATCAGATGGCATTCAGACATGCAGGTAAAATCTGACTACAAATGGATCTATCATATAAAAGATTTTTCCATAAACATCTATGTTTGGAGTGTTTAAGTGTACATATTTCTGCTAGGGACACAGAGTTAATGCAGTGCCCCCATGGCATTTGTCACAACCTGCAACTGCCCCCTTCTTCCTTCCGGTATTGTTTTTATGCTTATCTTCTTTATTTGAATTAGTATAATAAAGGTCCTTTCCTCCCCTTCATCCTGGAAAGTAATGAAAGGGACAGAAACAGCTTGTACCAGGAGATTCCCCACTGCTGTGATCTTGGGCAGTTCATGGAAATGAAAATTAAGCAACCATTGAGACTGGAGTCTTTTCCTTTTATAGGTCTGGAGCAATCGGGATCTTGTATCAGTTTGAATCTTCTATCAAGCTAGTATCCCCGCTCTCTCCCTTTGTCATGGCTTTAATTTCATAGAAGGCCTTGGCACCCACCTTCATGGGTGGACAGTGGTTACGGTAGTACTTGGTGGTATGGTACAGATACATGGTGCTTGAGTCCTGAAAGGCTGAACAGGTGATTTGGTTAAAGTTTTAATGCTGGCATTGGTCTGTGTTTTTAGAGGTCTAAAATTTTTGAGAAGTATTGTTACTGTGTGGGTGTTATTGGGGTGCTTGTTTTTTGGGTTTGTACAATCCCATATCTATACTTCTTCCCTCAGGGATAAAGCACACTGCTTGAAACTCTCTGGCTGCATCATATTAAAAAAACAATAACGATCAACCAGGAACATCCTGGATCAGCCATGAGGTCAGGAAGTACATAAAAACATAACATTGTTGCCTGATTGTAACAGGCAATGATCACCCGAAGTCTCATAGAACCTTTGGAGGAGGACTTTTCCTGTTTTTTCAGAAAGATGTTTTACATGTAGGACCTATCATAGGTCAGAGTTAAAGGTACTCCGGTTAAAAAGCCTTTAAATGTAGATAGGATATGCAGTATTCCTACACAGGGCATTTGCTTTTCATCAACTTCTTGTTGTGGTCTACATTGTCATCCTTTATTGTTGCCTGGAAACCTGCTGATCTGGGAACATCGTTGCAGTACTGCTCAAAGACAGTTTGAAGGACTTTAAAGCAGTGACGTCGCTACAGGGGGACAAGGGGGGGCAATTGCCCCCCCTAGGTTCTTCCTTGCCCCCC
>NW_017306448.1:1535585-1537122 GCF_000935625.1 Nanorana parkeri | reverse complement strand
CCCCCTCCCCGAGAACATAGTCTCTCCCTCCGCCGCTCTGACTGGGCTGGCCGCATCGCACAAGCAGCAGGGTGCACAGGTCCCACGGCGTCACGACGTCCCCGTAGGCGGCTCCACGGCATATAGCCATGGAATTCGAGGTAAGTGACATCCCTCTGGTCGGCTACCGAGGCACACCGCTCTCCATCCTGAAAGAAAAAAAGAAAAAGGACTTACCTCTCCGCTCTTCATCCTGAGTTCCAGGTTGGCATGGTGAGTGTGTGAATGCTGCTAACTTTACTCAGCATGTCCACAAATGGGCTAACAGATGGGAAGGACAGACAGAGGGAAAGTACATGGGAGCAAGTTCCCTCTGGTACAATGATTGGTGGGGCTTGTAGAGCCTTGATATGATCTATCATATAAAAGATTTTTCCATAAACATCTATGTTTGGAGTGTTTAAGTGTACATATTTCTGCTAGGGACACAGAGTTAATGCAGTGCCCCCATGGCATTTGTCACAACCTGCAACTGCCCCCTTCTTCCTTCCGGTATTGTTTTTATGCTTATCTTCTTTATTTGAATTAGTATAATAAAGGTCCTTTCCTCCCCTTCATCCTGGAAAGTAATGAAAGGGACAGAAACAGCTTGTACCAGGAGATTCCCCACTGCTGTGATCTTGGGCAGTTCATGGAAATGAAAATTAAGCAACCATTGAGACTGGAGTCTTTTCCTTTTATAGGTCTGGAGCAATCGGGATCTTGTATCAGTTTGAATCTTCTATCAAGCTAGTATCCCCGCTCTCTCCCTTTGTCATGGCTTTAATTTCATAGAAGGCCTTGGCACCCACCTTCATGGGTGGACAGTGGTTACGGTAGTACTTGGTGGTATGGTACAGATACATGGTGCTTGAGTCCTGAAAGGCTGAACAGGTGATTTGGTTAAAGTTTTAATGCTGGCATTGGTCTGTGTTTTTAGAGGTCTAAAATTTTTGAGAAGTATTGTTACTGTGTGGGTGTTATTGGGGTGCTTGTTTTTTGGGTTTGTACAATCCCATATCTATACTTCTTCCCTCAGGGATAAAGCACACTGCTTGAAACTCTCTGGCTGCATCATATTAAAAAAACAATAACGATCAACCAGGAACATCCTGGATCAGCCATGAGGTCAGGAAGTACATAAAAACATAACATTGTTGCCTGATTGTAACAGGCAATGATCACCCGAAGTCTCATAGAACCTTTGGAGGAGGACTTTTCCTGTTTTTTCAGAAAGATGTTTTACATGTAGGACCTATCATAGGTCAGAGTTAAAGGTACTCCGGTTAAAAAGCCTTTAAATGTAGATAGGATATGCAGTATTCCTACACAGGGCATTTGCTTTTCATCAACTTCTTGTTGTGGTCTACATTGTCATCCTTTATTGTTGCCTGGAAACCTGCTGATCTGGGAACATCGTTGCAGTACTGCTCAAAGACAGTTTGAAGGACTTTAAAGCAGTGACGTCGCTACAGGGGGACAAGGGGGGGGAATTGGCCCCCCTCGGTTCTTCCCTGTC
>NW_017306448.1:1532285-1535568 GCF_000935625.1 Nanorana parkeri | reverse complement strand
TGCTGCTTCACTCCGACTCTGCTGCTTGTGCGGTGCGGCCCCCTCCCCGAGAACATAGTCTCTCCCTCCGCCGCTCTGACTGGGCTGGCCGCATCGCACAAGCAGCAGGGTGCACAGGTCCCACGGCGTCACGACGTCCCCGTAGGCGGCTCCACGGCATATAGCCATGGAATTCGAGGTAAGTGACATCCCTCTGGTCGGCTACCGAGGCACACCGCTCTCCATCCTGAAAGAAAAAAAGAAAAAGGACTTACCTCTCCGCTCTTCATCCTGAGTTCCAGGTTGGCATGGTGAGTGTGTGAATGCTGCTAACTTTACTCAGCATGTCCACAAATGGGCTAACAGATGGGAAGGACAGACAGAGGGAAAGTACATGGGAGCAAGTTCCCTCTGGTACAATGATTGGTGGGGCTTGTAGAGCCTTGATAGTCACTTAATAATGAGGTAAGCGGACACCATTTTGGTCGATTTTAGCAACCGTGTTAAGTTACTCCAGACCAGTTAGAGGTAGAGCATTTATCTTATTTATTAATAAAGTGTTTGAGGCGCATTAAAATTTTCAATTTTAAAACAAAGGTTCCGTTTTCCTTTAAAGTGAAGCAGAACTTAAAGAGTAACTCCTCTTTTGTTGCGAAAAAATCAATCCCATCCCCTCTGGTTGATCAATGTGCATTCCAAGGATTTTTGCAAACTGTTGAGGATTCTGACCCATTTCTGTTCTGAAGAAATAGCAGTTTGTTTCAGCCTGTGGACTTTCTGTGTTGTAATGAGGAAAGGTGAAGTGTCGGTATCCCTTTAGTAGTAATTATCCCTTAGAGAGTATCGCACCAAAAATGAGATTCCTTTTGTACGGGAGGCCTAAAATTTTACTTATATCTTTGTGCAGACTTCTGAAAAAAATCAGTCAGCCAATCACATATGCAGGAAGTGACATTTCTGGGATGTTCTGTACACTAACTGAGTATAGAATGCTTCCAGGTTCCCATATTGCATTACACACACACACACACACTAGATAGATATCTATAGATATATATAAATATATCTATAGATAAATATATAAATTCTTTATTTTGAAGAACATTTTTCAAAGAACAAGCAGCAGAGAAAATGAGACAACAATGCAAAAGGTTAAAAAAAATGGGAAGTCAAACAATGAAGAACCCCCCCACCTCCCCATAAGGGTCCCATTGACAGCGAATAATCCATGGACATTTAACAATCAGCGCAAGTGTAACAGAATATATCAATACAAGCTGCACAGCACAATAATGCACGGTACCAGCTTGTGTAACAAGTCATGGAATTGGAGACAGGACTCAGCTATGTAGGAGGAGGAGAAAAGCTGACGAGAATAGAACCAAAACGACCTAACACACAGATAAAGGGGGGAAGCATCAGCCAGATGGATCCAGGCTGAACGGAAGAAAGATTGTGAAAAAGGAAAGATAAAGGAAAGAAGGGGATAGGAAAGAGAAGGAAAGGGATCCCCACCCCACCCCACCCAGCCAGCCAGCCAGGAGATAGAATCGAAAAATCTGCCCGGCCACATCCTGCAGCAGGTCCCCATATATTCGTGAGAAAGTTTGAATTCTTGCCAATAAAACCATTTGGTGCAATGTTTGTCATGCATACCCCTGTCAAAGGAGATCAAGTCTTCCATATGTTCAATGTCACCAACCGTATTAAGCCATAGAGATACCGAGGGAGGCTTTGTTTGTTTCCACAGGTCGGGTATACAGCTCCTGGCCGCATTAAGCAAATGTGGCAACAGAGACTTTTTATATGTCTTTTTGGAAATGGAGTTATAATGTATTAGGAAGAAAGCCGGGACCTCATAATCTGTGAACCTCTGCAAAAGGCCATAAACAGAATACCAAAAAGGAGTAATTACTGGGTAGAACCACCGCGTGATAAAGCACAGCATCTGGAAGAGCTATGCCACCTCTGTCCTTGAAAAGACGCAACAAAGAGAACTTGGGGGGGTAAAGATGATGGGGACTTGAGGGTATATATACAGATGATTATTTGTTTGTCTTTTATCTGTTTGAAGTAATTGTAGTGTTGGGAATCAAATAGATTAGATGAGTGTGGGAAATTAGGACTGATTATCAAGTCCTCCGAAGTGATAGGTTCCTCAAGGGCAGAAATGACCTCATCAAAAAGACACTGCAAACCAGAACTATGAATCTGTAGTCTGGGAGACGATCCTCAGGAATTATTGGGTCAAGATAATACAAAGAGGAGTAATATTGTGTAAATGTTTGAGCAATGTCAAAGGGCAGGGAGCCCTGACCAGTTACAATCTCCGGCATGTAAGTAGCCTCTTGTTAGGACCGAAGAGCGCGAGACAGATGCTTACCTCACTTGTCACCATGTTCATAGAAAGAACATTTACATTTGGTAAGCAATGGTTTAGCTTGATGGAGGCAAAGGGATTTAAGGCGAGTCCGCAGGGCTGTAAGCTCCCCCAGCACTGAAGCTGAAAGGGAACGTTTGTACTGCACCTCTAGAGAGTGGATATCAGCCAAAAGTTTGTCCATTTGCACTGTTCTGACTTTCTGAAGTCTGGATCCCTGTTTAATAAGGATTCCTCTAATATAGGTTTTGTGGGCCTCTCACAAGATCATGGGATCGCACTCTGCAGTAGAGTTATTAGAGAAGTAATGCTCCAGTTCTATGCGCATGTACGACTGATGGGGATTAGAAAAAATGTATAATCCCTTCTCGTGGGATTCAGGACATGGCACACGTCCAGGAGTTGGTAGTGGTGTAGACACTTTCGGATATGCTTAAGGCAAGCGTACGATAAGTTGGACGATGCTCAAGAGGAGTGAAGAGGAGGATGTAGAACCAAATTGAAATCACGGCCCACAACAACAACCCCCTCTGCAAAAGAGCTAAGACGATCTATAGTATCCTCTATAAACTGCACTTCTGTATTGGGGAGACAGAGATTTGCAAAAGTACACAGCTGAGGTCCCAGCCTTCCCTTAACAAAAAGGGCATGGCCACTTGGGCAATACCACGTATCCAGAAGCTGCCAACCCGCGTTCCTATGGAACAATAAACTCAAACCCTTGGTTTTAGAATCTGGAAAAACCACAGTGATAGGTGTGAGGGTATAAATAATTTTGAAACTTCGGTATCTGAGACGTGCGTAAATGTGTCTCCTGTATGTCTCCTGAGTGTGGATGAGCAAGAAAAACATACAGGGAAGAGAGACTAAACATCCCCACTGAATCCCCCCCCCCCCCCCCACACAATTTGGGGGAGGGGACCA
>NW_017306448.1:1493428-1531919 GCF_000935625.1 Nanorana parkeri | reverse complement strand
GGGAAAGGCACAAGCAGCCGGAGGGAGGCACCGAGAGCACCCACCATATACCCTTCCCAACTAACCCCATAATAGAATCAACATAATAAGCAAAACTAGTTGCTGCTATAGAGAGGGCAACCTCTTCATGTGGGATAAATAAAATGAGAAAGAAAAATGTTGCCGTACTGAAGATGCCGAGCATCTGATACCGGGAAAACAAATACCTACTGGTCGTTATGCAAGGGTTATAAAGGTGGTGGTCTAGCGCTTGGTGAAGAGTGCAATGTCTGGGAAGAACGAGGTCTATCCGGTGAAGGCGAATGGGGGGTTTACCTTAGCCGTCAGATTCTGGTCAGGCAAAAGTAGGTGTAACCAATCAGGAACTTCAACAGGGTGTACGTTCAGAAAGGCACACAGATCAGGTAACGCCTTTGGGTTCTTCAGGAGGAAGCTCTCATCCAGTTTCTGAAAAAATAGGTGGAAAGGAAAGCCCCATTTATAGGTAGTCCTGGAAGCTCGGATAACTTTCAATGTGCATCTCATTTGCAAAGTATGTCTGGATAAATCGGGGAAGAGGGACACTTGTGCCCCATCGAAAACAATAGGATCTTTCCACCAGGCTTGTCTCATGATGTCTTCCTTCTTGGTGTAGTGATGGACTTGGCAAATTACATCGCATGGTCTATCAGAGGCCACTGGTTTTGGCTCTAAGGACCTGTGGGCCCGATCTATTTCAATGAAGGAGCCAGGAGAGTTACCCCAATAAATGTTAAATATACCTTGCATGGTATCCTTCAGGTCGGAGGTGTTAGTGGACTCAGGGAGCCCCCTGATGCGGATATTATTTCTCCGCCCCCTGTTGTCCAGGTCATCTAAATGGAGGAACAAGTCAGTCATTGGTGCGACAGGGCCTGAACTGTCTCCATTTGGGTCATCCTGTGAGAAAGCTCATACTGAGCTTTCTCACAGGATGAGCTCCACAGACAAGACTTTAGAGACGGCTGCAGAGATCTACTCTCTGACCTCTGCCAATTCTTGCTTATAGGCTGATTCAATGCGATTTGTGAAAGCTTCAAAGTCAGCTTTGGTAGGAATCAAGGCAGCCAGGTCCACTTTAGTAGGAA
Organism: Nanorana parkeri; assembly: GCF_000935625.1. Classification (NCBI taxonomy): domain Eukaryota; kingdom Metazoa; phylum Chordata; class Amphibia; order Anura; family Dicroglossidae; genus Nanorana; species Nanorana parkeri. The sequence goes on along the minus strand of NW_017306448.1, from coordinate 1,530,813 downwards.
GAGCACGAAATAATTCTCTTAGATCTGAATTCACAAGATGCCCTGATGCAGAGTGTTGAGGGTGTAAATCCAATACTGTGCTGACAGAGGGCAGTGGTGGGTCAGAGTGTCAGGAGCCCAAATAATCTTCTCCTTCAGGCTGCGCAGGGGGGAGCGACCAGTCTGTGTAATTAGCCTGTCGCACATGGGTTGCCTGCCACGTAGAGCCAGATGGACGAGGAGGCAGGGAAGTACCTGCTGTAGGAGTTTACATTCCTCCACTTTTTAGCGGTGATGTGAAAGCTGCCGCTCTAGCAGATCAGTTTGGCTGTGGAGAGAGAAGTGTGGTTTGGAGGATGCAATGCAAGAGTAATGCTGTGCATGCAGAAGGAGGCGGCGGTCCACCGGTAGGGCTCAGAGCAGCTGTTCCCGGCCGTATCTGCGGAGAGCCAGCAGAGGAAGGAGATGAGCCGAGGAAATCCAAGCCTGGAATGTTGGTTAACACGTGATCTTCAGTGGGCTGCGGTGAATCCAGCCAGGCAGCAGGCATGGCCAAAGGAGAACCCTCCAGTGGTAAGGCCACAGGAGATCCTGGGACCAGGCGGTGTGGGGGAGTAGGCCACACTTCAGTGGATGGGCCCGGTGCATCAAAAAGGCGTTTAAATGCCATCTTGGGGGTATATTGTGACCCCTTGGATTTCCCACTGCGAGTCATGGGGAGGGATTGCAGGTGATAGCAGGTGAAAATTGCTAATATAAGAGAAGTCGGGGACAGAGCTAAGTCCTTCTGCTCCACACTCGTCCATGGCCAGGACGTGCTGCATTCCATATTTGTGAAAGATATGAAAATTACAGAAGCTGCAGTTTATTAGGAAAAGATGATTTTTAATAACATTAAATTACAAAATGGCTTGTGTAGAAATGATGTATGCTATATTCATTTTTTTTCTCTTTTCTGTATGATTTTAAAGTTTAAAACATTGTTAGCAGGTAGAGATTTATAACACAAGACCTGCCATAAAACCTCTTTCCATCCCTGCTAACTATGTATTCTAATAAGCACAATGACTGCCGACCATGTGTAGTGCAATACACAATCTCAGCATCTGTAAGGTGCTGGAAGTAAAAGCTAGGTGCTGGAGTAATGTAATTCCTGTGTGCATATGCAGGAGTTATGGCATCATTGGCCAACCAAAGGTTGAACAAAGAAGATGCCAGACCAGAGAAGAAGATCCGGAGGTTTTGGCAGCAGTGGCAACAGCACGATGAAGAGGACCGTTGATCTCGCATCAGTGGAGGAGGGCATACTAGGTAGTATACAGTGGCGTAACTAGAACCTTCAGGGCCCCGGTGCAAGAAACCATGAAAGGGCCCCCCCCAGCCGCCATGGCACCGCATGGTTAACAGGAAGGCTGCCGAGGTCCGCAGCAGGCGCTGGACCTCAGGCAGCCGCTTGTTTAAAATGTAGTTCCTCTTCTTCTCGCTGGGCCCCCCCAAGTGGCGGAACGCCAGGGCCCGGTCGCAATTGCGACCGCTGCGACCCTGGTAGTTCCGCCAGTGGTAGTATATCTGCGATAATGTGCAAGTATGCTGTGACCATTATGGCAAGAGCTCTGGGGACAAAATGTGGATTCAGTTCTGCTTTAAGCATAACTGCAATAATTCCTAAATCTTTACAATTATTATTAGTCCACAGACTAATGTTGCTTCCTGGAGTTGGTCTTTAATCTCTTGAAAGCTGCTCGGATCTCTTCAACTAACAAGCAGAAAATTGCAGCAATTAGGAGCGTTGATCATTTCATTTAGAATAATATCTAGATGCTTGTTCAGTAGCAAATGGGTATGATGGGGATTTCTGTGTTAGATTTTTCGTCTAAATGAGCCCAATTATTCAATTAATCATCCTTCTTAAATTACTGTGCATCACAATGGAGATTTTCCTTCTGAGGTTAAAACCGTTTTGTGGTCTCAACCGTAAGTCTGGTTTACAGATGAGGAAATCCTTTCTTGAATCTTACATATCTGGTCAATTTGAGGAGTCTTTTTGGTGAATCACTTCTGAATATTTGATAGTAGATTTGTCCAAATGATGAGAACAGCCAAATTGATTAAAACAGTCCAATTTTTCTTCTGTGCTATTGACATTCTTGAAATCCATAAACCCATTGGAAACAAAAAGAGGCTCAGAGCTGGGTTTTAAATCTGAATTAATGGAAAACAGCTAAACTCAGAGATGAAATACATACAGTATGTGAGACCTGTTTTACCTTCCAAAGGATTTGTTTTACTGGCCATCAAGTTGTATTATGTACACATCCTTGGCATACAGCACTACCCTGTATGTTAGGACAGGAGACCAGATTTTTCTCAGCTGCAGTTAGGTAACACTTACAAGTCATGTCCCTCCTCCAGCCTGTGACTGAACAGTGAACTAAGAGGCAATAGACTGAAGAGCTCATTTCTCTGTAACTCTATTCACTCCCCCTATCAGCATTCTTCTTGTTACACACAATGCACATGAGCATTGCAGCACAACTAAATGGATTCTTGTGCTGCTTCTCCCTGAATCTGAGATCTACAATACAGGAACTGCCAGAGGCTACTATCAGGTCAAATTCCGGTACTTATACTTCTTGCAATAAAAACACATTTAGTCGTGTATTAATGAATACAGAGCTGCATTAATTTGTTTATTTTAGTTCAGCTTTGGACTTAGGATTGAATGGGAACATTTTCCACCTGCTTTTATACAGGTCACATATATCACATGACAAAGGGAGACATGATGAAGGGCAATCCATCCTCACTCCCCAGCAGGCACCCATACTGAAAAGGAGTTATGGTCCCAATGGATGCCCCCTCTATCTGCTCTCTTACGCCCATTGTAGAGTTCTATTGGAGGGAGAAGAGAGTGGAATCTTCCCTACAGCAGTTACTATGTCCCCTGTTCTGCTTGACAGAATTCAACACTGCTGTCACTCCTGTCAATCATGCAAATGCAGAAACAGAGCTCTGGCAAGTTCCCAGCACATCCTCGCCTCCATCAAAACCTGAGGTGTTGCTGGCGATCACTGTCTGCTGAACAGTATCTGTGATTCCAGTGTCTGTGACTGTCTGCTATCCTACTGAGGGATCCTGCTGAAAGAGTCTTCTACAGTGTGGAAAATGCTACACGAACTGGTGAAGGGATCCAGTGACTGCTGTACCAGAAAGAGACCCTGCCAGCCCTTTCTTGAGTGATTGGATTCTACAGAGACATGCTGCAAGCATCGCTACTGCTACTGTGTGGCACAAACTGGTGCTGCTGGAACCTGGAAAGCTGTTGGCTGGAGAGGAGAAACCACATCTTTTCACCTACCGATGCGGGGAGCCACATTCCAAGCTGCAAGAATGGTGAGAGGCCATTGGCCACAGTGATATTGTGTCTAAACCATCTATAGAAGCAGAACTTGGGCCCCACCGACGGCTAGCCTAGTTATATTCCACTGGCCAGTAGGTTTAAGACCCGGGGTCTGTTTTAACTGAGACTTTGCCTTAATAGTTTGCTGATAGAATTCCATTAGTCAGTTCAGTATTGTTTGCATATACAGATAGGCAGTGACAGTTAAAATGTATCTGCATATTTAAAGTGCTTCTATTACTTGCTGTTTATTTGCCATTGTTGTACCTGTTCAATCATTTATTGGGTATTACATTATTTGTTTAGTAAAACTTTTACAAAACCTCACAAGGTGTGCTGGTGTGCTGTGGATCCATTGCCTGAGGTCTATCACAGAGGTGAGACAGAAGCACCTGTGGTGAGCACTACACATACTTTCTCACATGCCCTTTAATATCTTGAATATGTTGTCTTTACTGTATTCTGCTCTACACATTAATTCTCTAATGGTTTACCCATTTGAAAAATGTAAGCCATGTATAAATTGACTTGTCATCAATAAGCTTTTATGCTGGCAGAGGTAAGACTGTAGATAATCTTATTGTGTGATTAAACTCTAACCAAAAGGTGAAAAATAGATTAGAAAATAATAGCTGACGAGCACTGACATATGTTGTGAGTCACGGGCCTGTTTGACAGGACCAATTAAAATTGTCTTAAAGATGTTTCTTTAGAAGTAGACTTTTTTGGCATTAATGCAGTTGTATGACAATAAGAATTTTGAGTCGTTATAAAAGATTTATAGCATTATGATTTTCCAATATAAAAGGGTAATTTTGTACAACAAATATTGGTGCATTATTTTATTTTTTTGTAAAGTCTTTATTTTTCGAGTTTTGCATATACATATACAATAACAAGTAACAAGAGGAGGGGGAAAGACAACAAACAGAGGGAATCAGCAGCACAAGGGACAATGAATAGAACAGGGAAAGGCTGGTCTTGTTACATGTGGAGACCAGGAGCAGGAAGCATCACAGTGTCATTCTGCAAACTTGTATAGCTCGAGGAAATAAACCCAGTGTAATGTTCACAGTAGAAAGATTGTAGTAGCGTTATGCAGTGGTATAGATATCGGGAACCATCTGGACCCCACTACACAAGAAGGGGGGGAGAAAAATGGGGAGCGAGAACGAAAGACAGCAGGAGGAGGAAGGAAGGAAGAGGAGAAGGGAGGGGTGGGGCGGGGGAGAGCGGGTGAGAGAAGGGACAAAAAAAAGGGGGAGGGGTTATAATGTTGGGGAGTATTTTGATCTCCTACGTCCTCCGGCACTTCGGCCTAGTCGCTCACCACATCCGTCAGCAGAGTGCGGTATTCGGAGGAGAGGGTGAAAGTCTGCCAGTAGGACCACTTAGCACAATTCTGAGCATGCGTGCCCCTATCCGAGGAGACTAGTTCTTCCATACGTTCCGTCTCACCTTTTCTTCCTCAGCCATAGAGAGATCGAAGGGGGATTCGCCTGTTTCCACAATGCCGGAATGCAGCTCCTGGCAGCGTTGAGTAAGTGGGGTAGGAGAGATTTCCTGTATCTTTTCCGGGACAGAGCATTGCAGTGTAACAAAAAGAAAGCCGAGTCTGTGGGGATGTCTAGGTCAGTAAATTGCAGCATGATGCTACGAACCGAGGACCAGAAGGTAGAAAGCAGCGGGCATGACCAGAAAATGTGGAGTAGGTCCCCCGGGGATTCTCCACAGCGCCAGCAGCAGTCGGGGGCCGACGGGAACATGGAATGAAGGAGTTGTGGGGTCCTGTACCATCTGGTTAGGAGCTTGAATCCTGATTCTTGGAATTTTGTGTTGACCGAGGAGCGTAGAATATGGTGGAGAATGTTATCTATCTGGACCTTAGAAAAGCGGACTCCTAAGTCTCGCTCCCATTTCTGCAGATAGGGAGGGACGAAGTTGGGATGAGGGGTAAGTAGAAGGCCATACATCAGAGATATTGCACGTTTGAGGCTACCTATTTGAGTGCACTCTATTTCAAACATCGTGAGTGGTCGCGCAAAAGCGGCAGCGGGTGGTAAGGATCTCAAGAAATGTGACATTTGGACGGCACGCCAAAAGCCAAGAGCCGTGAACCAGTCATCCGTCGCTAGTTGGGTGCATTATTTTTTATACATTCTGAAAAACATGAGTTTCAATTCTTACAAATGTTATTTATTTTGCATATGCAGTGTATCAAATACCAAATGGATCTGTAATTCACAAACTGTACACAATCCTGTAGGAAATATTTCCCATGCATTAGAAGCTGCAGGTGATCTTGCCTGCTAGAGTTGGCTCAAGCTCAAGTATCACAGAGGTAGCAAAACTAATGTACCAACATTAACACCTTAAAGTGACACTGAATTCAACAGTTAAATCTTAAAAAAGCATTCAAGTACCTTAACAAAAATGTATCTTATTTGTGGATCACTCGGCTGTAGATCCTCAAATCATCTGCGAATTTGTGCTGACACTGTCCTTCCTTCTGGAGGGTGGCTACTTTTGCTCCCCGTGGTCCCTGTGTGTGTGTGTTGTAAAGTAGCTCCAAGCTTACTCTCGTGATGGACTACAATCTCATGTTTAGTTTACTAATTTGTATTGAGATTGTAGTCTATCACAGGAGCGAGCTTGCCGCAGTGACTACTTTACAACACACACACACAGGGACCACGGGGAGCAAAAGTAGCCACCCTCCAGAAGGAAGGACAGTGTCAGCACCAATTCAGAGATGTGATGGTCTACTGCTGAGTGATACCAAATAAGCTAGGGTACTTGAATGCATTTTAAGATTTAACTCCTGAGTTTGGTGTCACTTTAATAATGCTTAGGGGACCCAGGATATGCACCAGCTCGCATTTTACTTTGAAACTTTTCATTAAAAATTCTTAAAAAATAAAAAAAGAAGCTTGGTTGAATCAGGCCACTGTGATTGATCTCATCGACTGTGGATCTAGTCTAGGCTTAAACTGATGTTACCTGATTTGGTTAGGTTTAGTAATCTACTAGTTTACTAGATCTCAGTAGGAGGTGTATATATACCCTAGGATGTAATTCCAAAGCATTCAGGAATGCTTCATTAATTTTCAGGGCTTTAGAATCAGAAAAATTGTGTCTAAAACTGTTCTGCCTCCCCAGTCTAAGCATTGAAAGTGTGGTCTCTGTAACTTGCAGTTGTGGCGAGATCGCAGTAACTGACAATTTCAGTGAGTTGGCAGAGAGTTGACTCAATCCAGAAGACACATTGAAGATCATTGAGAATTTTCCAAACTGTGTAGATCTTTACCACAGTGAACATTGGAAAGGTCAAAAAATCATAGATCTACTTAGCAAATGACATGAAGATGAGATGCAGACTGGAACATAATGAAGAAAGGTGATGCTACCTACACAGAGGAAAACCGAATTAGGGGAAGAGGTGGAGAAAAATATCAGTGACAGATAAACAATAAAATGTAAAGGCAAATCACAATGCATGTGTAACATGACAAAAACAAATCAATTTATTATTATATTATTATTTATCTATTATTATATTTCAGTTAATCCAAACAAAGTTATTGCTTCAGTAGCATTTTTACAATTAGGGAGTTTTACAGAGCTAATAAATGAATGTACACATGGCATGGGGTACGTTTGGATACTTTTGGACTGTGTAAACATTAGGAGAACATATTTTAAAGTAAAACAATCACAAATCTGGACAATTCAAACTGAATATATAATGGCAAATGGATAAATACAAGTCGCCTTCACTAAAAACTGCAGGTCAAAATAATCAGTCAATCTAAAGATATAAGCAGCTGAATTTATATGCACATTTCAACTTTTCCTGTAAAAGATACCTGGTACTGGCCACCTTCCAGTTCTCCCTATTGGCCAGCAAAGCTGCCTGTTACATTAAAGGACCAACAGGTAAGTTCAGGAGCTAGGAATGGGCATGGCCCAGCTTGACTTTTACAAAAAAAATTCAGATGCCGATAACTCCTGATCTATTGATTGTTCTGACATGCCGTTTTTATAAAAATGTATCGCCTGTTTATGCACAGTCTCGGTTCTAATTACCCAGATTTACTTTAGTTATGTTGGGAATGCACTATACTAATCACCTATATTGTACTGATTGATATATTCCATATCTTTTCAACATGTCTTTTCTAAGATAAGAGAAAAAGATGACCACGAGATATACTTACAAACAACAATCAATGGCTGCAACACCAGCTCCACTGCTCAGAGAAAAATGTTATTTGAAGCCTTACGATCCCCATCTAAGCACCACCCTCTAACAGGTTTCACCCACTAGGACTTAATCATAGAGGATCTTTCTTCATTGTTTTTTTTGGAAGACTGTAAAGCTAAATTGAGTTAATGTGGGTTTGCATTCAGAACTCCTGGAGCTGGTTTGTAAGTGAGATTGGGGTTCGCCAAGAGATATACTTGATTGGTTGGCTGCCTCATACTAAAAAGAATCCTTACTAACCTTATGCAAACATAATAGCCAAGGCCAAGAAGGATACAAATATGGAATAATTGAGCAGGACATTAGATATCCTATTGCACAGAAAAGCTAAGAGACATCACTACATAACAGTTTAGTTGGATGTGTATTATGTGCCCCCATCTCCAACATAGAGGACATCGTAACCTACCCTTTGCTGGTGTCCAAGTCAGGTAGTAAACTGTACGTTCTTTATTTTTTCATGTTTTTACTTTCTTCATTTTGTAAATAGTATGAGTTTTAAAAAAAAATACTTTGATGTCCCTGATTGCATAAAGATAAAAAAGAAAAAACGAGTCAAGAGATCTCACAGAGAACAGCGAATATATTTTCCAAATCCTATGTTCTGCTGCTTAAAATAATATGAACAACTCTTCTTGATACATTATGCAGTGCGAAGATTAGGAAGATAGTAATAACTCTGTTTACTTAATTTACTATGCTAGGTTACAACACAAGTAATTGCAGTATGTCAAGCTAAAGCTGACTGTAGAGGTTGGTCACATGGGAGAATAAGACTGAATGCCAAATCATTTTGAACAGACCGGTCTATAAACGTAGCTGTATAATTCTTCGACTACGGGCAGCAGGCCTACACTTTGACATTAAGTCAGGCTTGTGGTGTCAGTATATGATGTTGACATTAGCAGTGAATATTGATCATATTCCAAAAACAAGCATGATGAATACGAGATCAATGGTTCATTTAATTATTTAATTAGAGGTCCAGAAAATGCACACAAGTGACCTGGTGTGCTGAATAATTCAACATCCATAACATATAATTTCATGAAAGTTTTTATCGGTAGTAGTTCCGCCCCTGCTACACATTTACAGTGTTGTTTGCAGGTCTAAAGATCTCATACAGAGCCAAAAATAATTAAGAGTATTGCTTGCTTATACAAAAGTCTGATATATAGCTAAATTCATAGTCCTTGACTCCAGGTTGCACACATGGATGTTTGCTCTTTAAAGTGTATTTCCACTTTTGCAGTCAAATTTGAGAAAACCCTCTACGTGTTTGTTATGTGGTCCTAATCACATAGCACATATTTCTTACCTTTTAGATGTTGCAGCAGGCAATATGGCTGATTCCAGGTTTTTCTCATCCCCCTCACAGTGATCTGACAACTGAAATTTGAGGATTGTGTTTCTCTCATTAACTTCATTAACATACAATGGAGAAGCCAGGGTTGTAATCCTTTAATCCCCTCACAGCCTCCATTAACATTACAAAGAAGGAGAAGCAAGTAGAAATGTTAACCCTTAAGAAGCCAAGAAACCTAAATAAAAGCAATTTAAACAGCAAAAATCATTTTAAAATAATATTTTTAGCTTACGCCACGTGAATGGGAACATGTAGCAAATGTGAAATAGGTGTTATCCCAACTTGGCTCCTTTGGTCAGGGCTTTTCCCCACAGTTCTCCTTAGGGTAACGGGAGGACACAAACTAGCGTCCTCCCGTCACCCTAGGATCAGTATACCGCAAGCTACAGCTCGCGGTATACTGAGATGCCGCAGCCGGAGCGGATCCCGACATCGATGTCTGGATCCGCCCAGCTGCGTGAGTGACAGCTGGCTCTGCCTATTTAGAGGCATAGTCCGCTGTACCCGCCCCCTCCCCCGTCCGTTCCGCCAGTCAGCGCTGGGGGATCGGAGCGGGGAGAGGGGAATCCAGCCCCTCCCCTGTCACGGCACAGAGCCGTGACAGGATCGAGAGGTGAGTGAACCCGGTATGTGTTCTCTCACCTCCCGATCTACTGAGGCGACCTGTGACAGTCTCATTGTCACAGGTCGGCTAGAACTATGAGGTGAGTGAAAAGCACTCACCTCATAGTTCTCCTTTAAGTTACTGAGAGTAAGTTAACAAAGTGGTGTATTTAGCCAAATGCTCTATCGGCAATCCATTCAACTTGTTCACAGGCACCTTTTCAGGCCTCCCTATACTTTTTAGTGGCACTATGTTGTCCTTCCTGCTTTCTTTCACAGGCAGAGTGTCTTTGCCCTCCATGAAGGATAACACTTGGACAGCAAGGTTGCATGTTCTGCTCACTGGCCCACATTGCTAATACTCTCAAATTAAAAAAAACCCACAGTTGGTGAAGACTAAAGAAAAACATAACGAATCTAAAAAAATACAAACAAAATAACAGAAAATAAATGTATTAAACTGACATATGATATTTGATAATTCAATAGGCTCTATTCACACAACTAAGACAGCAGGATAAGGGGCCTTATAATTTAAAAAAAATGGCAGTTATTTTTAGCTGAGTTTAAAGAGATTTGAAAAGCACAGTCACATGGCTAAAATAAAGATCCTCGCCCCTGTGCTAAAGCTTTGTGAATTAAGCTTAATATCTTTAGAAACGGCTTCTGCAAGAAGAATTACAAACAGAACCCGTATACATATACACTTGTAGCTGTTAGACAAATATTTCTAAAACCTGAGAAGTACTAATTTTTAGTGGTGTCATTTATATGGAGTGTCGTTTATGTGAACAAACCCCAATAAGTACATCATAGTTATAGGTTTATGTATATGTACTCATTAACCCCTTCATGACTGAGCTTGTTTTTGGTTTCTGTTCGTAAATGACTGACACACTTTTGACATTTTTGCTGTGTGATTCTTCCACGTCAGTAATATACTTTTTTACAAAGTGCACCCACACATATTATATATTGTTTTTTAGAGGACAGATAGGGCTATATATTTATATCACATATGTGTGTCTAACGCCTCACTTAGGACAAATAAAATATAAAAAAAGAGGAAAAAACGTAAAAAAAACACTTTTTTCCCAGTTTTGATTTGTAGTATTTTTTTAACAAATCCAGCACAGCTAAGAAAAATGCAATACATACATTCATTTATTTGTCCCTTATTTTTAATTTTTTACACTTTTATTTTTTATTTTTTTTTACACTTGTCACTTTTTTTTAAACTTACAAATTTTATTTTATTTATTTAATTATATCAAGCAGTCATTGTGAATTAATCTCACTATTACTGCTTGATAAATTAATACATTTTTGGTTATTATCAGGCTGCTTCAAACTTCAGAACAGCCGATAATAAGTTAATGACACTGATCCTGAAGCAGTTCAGGATTCAGCTGCCAGTGAATGTTTCAGAAAACGGAAACATTCTACTTTCAAGAATAGATACATTATGTGTCTATTACATTACATTATGTATCTATTCTTGAAAGTCAAAAGATTAAAAAAAAAAAAAGCCAGTATAGCTTGAGAGAGATATCTCTCGATCTATACGAGCTGTCAGAATGCCGGCAAAAGCCGGCATGTGTGTCCGCTCTGCTGTGACTCTCAGACACCCGATATTAAGGTATCGGGTGTCTGAAAAAGGTTAACCCTTTCAGTAATGGATCTCTAGATAGTTAGACATCCATTACTGAATGGTAACCGTTGATTCTCAGCAGTTAGCAGCCTTCTAGTGCAGCAAATAACTCGTCACGTACAGTGTACGTGACGAGTCATTTGGTCCCTTTGTGGCTGGACGTACAGTGTACGTCTCCCATCACGAAGGGGTTAAAGGGCAACTACGGTCAAAAACTAAAGATAAATATATATTTCTATATTGAATTTTCATAAGTTCTCTCCCACTCCTAATAACCATATCCCTGTAAAAGTTTGTAAACTTACTTACTGAAGATGCATAAAGGATGTACTTCCTATGATGCCATTTCACTCAGCCCTGTAAATATGCACTTCTTGTGTCACCACTCTTGTAGAGTGTGCCTTCTGAACTACAACTCAACATTTGAACTATGTAACATTATCATTGTTTGCTGATAGGATATGTAGACCTGAGAAATGGAGATTGCATGGAGATTGCATAACATCCAGCAGCAGGGAAAGAGACACAAAGCACCCTGGGAATCCAAGAAGATGATGGAAGTGATGGGCAGACGGAAGGCGGCACTCACTACATAAAAGAGATTTTTTTCAAGTAAGCTTTGATTGCATTATGAAAAACAACTCTAGTATGTATTCCTACTACAATGCTGATGTTATAACAGGAGGGGGTATGCCGGAACTTTACAACTCTTTTAATCATTTTAGTCACAGTCTTCACTGATACCACGTCTGATCTAAAACAAACTTTACAAACAGACACACCCCATTTTTGTATTTTCTATAATTTCTGAAGACATCCTAGCTTCATTATCAAGTCATGACTTTCACCCAACTCGATTTCCATTATTCAAACAAAGACTTGGATCTTGAAAGAGTAGAAAAAAACCACAGTAGCAAGTACACATCATGCATAAAATATGAGCGACAAGCCCTTCTGAACTTAAACTAATCAAGATTTAGTTATCCTAAAATTCTCTTTGCAGCATTAATGAGCGAGCAGCAAATAAGATTTTTAAAATATATATAAAAGACCAACTAATAAACAGTACAGCTGTATATGTAAAAGTAATACAATGAAATATAATTCTGATAACTTTTTTTTTGTGATGCAAATCTCACACTCTAAAAACTACATCGACAAAACCAATAAAGAAGTAAATTGAGTTTGACTTTCTAATAAAAGCAATGCGGAGAGAAGACTACACTGGCACAATGCCCAGTCATTTTACTAAATTCAGTGACAATCTTGCTACTTTCCACAAAAAGGCTGTAAATGGCAATATGTAAACTCTTTGTAGCCCATACCCCAATGCACTGATACTTACCTTTCTCAAGCTCGTCCCCTTCCTCACCTCCCTTCACTAGTTTAATCTCTTTGTAGGCGCTACATGGAAGCTTAGACAGGATTAACGACCTTCCCTTCTAACACACTTCACAGTGTTCAGATCTATCAACTGGCAGTCCAGAAACCAAGCCCTGCATCCCGGGAGGAAGGGAACATGGTTATGTAATCTTCCATACCCAGAATTCCAGGTATTTTCAAGGTGACGTTCGGGAAGCAAGTTAGGGAACACAGGAATTTTATATCAGCTGGCCGGGGAAGGTGTGTTATTAAGAGTTCTCTGGAACTCCCTACTCCAATCTGTCCGCCTATCTCCTACTCTGTCCACCTGTAGGAGATCCTTGAAAACTCATCTCTTCAGGGAAGCCTATTCCACCACGATATAACAGTACTTTCGATTCTTCCATTAAATCATCCCACACACATACCTTTTGTATCACTTGCCCCTACTACTAGATGGTAAGCTCTCACGAACATGGCCCTCCTGTCTACTGTACTGAAATGTTATTGTTAATTGTATTGTCTCCCTTAATTTTGTAAAGCGCTGCACAAACTTTTGGGGCTATATAAATGCTGTATAATAATAGTAATAGTGATAATAATACTAATAATAATAAGAGAACCTGATGAAGGGATCCTGTGTGGTCCAAAAACATCGCATTTACTGTTTGTGATATGTTGACTGCCAGATGTCAATAAAGGTGTTCTGAATTTGATGAAGATGGTGTACTGCTGACTTCCTTTTCTTAGCAAAGTAGCTGGTTTCTTTTAAGCAACCTTTACAGTACAATAAATGTCAGTAATTTTATTACTGAATCATGGACCTTATCATTGGCCCGCACAGCACAATGCTGCTCTACAAAAGTGGCCCCCTACAAGAACAGGTTGGACTGCCCTGATTCCACGATTACAGACTGTCCAATTGGAGTCTAACATTAAAATTTGAGCTGTGGATGGCCCTGTCAACATTGTTGGGAGGAAAAATGTTGGCCAACAGTGACTGCATCCAATGATGGAACCTGTGGCTGCTGAAACAATAGCTGGTGGGGGGATTCCTTCATCCATGCTGTTTAGTGTATATACAGGCTGAATGAGTGAAATCTAAAGGTGTATGGCTAGCTTAATGAACACCCACGGACAGTAGTCCTATTTTCTCTGACAAGGCTAGAGTCACCATGTGTTTATATTTCCACACCGAGTGATCAGCAGATCACTTCATCTGTCTCTACTGATGATAAATGGAGCTCCACACCAACACAAAAGATTAGCATGTTGAGATCATTTATGCTTCTTTATCAACTGTTTATTCACAGATCTGAACCAGATTTCCTCAACCCTCTCTTTACACTGACTCATTTATATTTTAGATATGATCCGTGTTGCCATCTCATAGAAACACTGTATATAGCGTATTTTGCTGCAGGCTTTTTTTTTTCAACTATTCCCTTCTGTTGAACAGATGCAAGGGGATGCTGACATGCATGTTGTGTAAGAGATGTGATTTGGTGACTGCATGAAGAATAAGTCTTAAAAATAGCATCACGAATGTTTGATCTATGTATGTCTGTCCATACTACTTCCACTGACACTGAGAAATGGATTACAGCAACACTGTCAAAATGGAGATTTAAAGGGAAACGTCATCTTCACTCCCTACTAAGTAGAAAACGTTATTGAGGCTTACAACGGGCTCACACATTTCATTCAGATACACAGCTTATATATATAAAATGGGCTGCACTCTCCCCGCTCCTAAATCAAATAATGAAATAGATAAATATATAAATAAAAATATACTACAATAAATAGATATGTAAATAAATATAAAAATAATCGATGTATATAGCAAAATTGGTGATTTATCACAGCAATTTAGCTATACAGTATATTTATTATTTTTATATGTATGTATATATCTATTTATTGTAGTATATACTTATTTATTTACTTATTTGTTTATCTTTTCCATTATTTGCTTTAGGAGCGGAGTGAGCACAGCACATTTAATATATATACATATATATTTCATCAGTATACCTTGGTAATACTTGTACTTTTCACATGTTTGGTCCCGTATTGGCGCAGGATATTATTCTGAGATACATAGCTTATTTTACCATTGAATCAAACATTTCTAATTGAAAGAACTCCTTATCTACAATTTTCCCCAAGATTGGTGTTTTGTGGGCACAGCTGAATATAATAAAAACAACTTTCAGACGTCCCTGCATATCCTATTTCTCCTTTGAAGGCTCCTTTGGGCTAAACTCTGCATTACTATGAGGCTGTATTTGTTTAGGATGACATAATTTAGGTAGTAAAGAATATACATGTATTAAGTGAAATGTTATAGAAAGCTCAATTTTTGCTAAAACACATTTAATTATATGCTTGCTATACAACTATTTTGTAATTTAATTTAAGAAAGTCTGAAAGATTCACTTTTTGGTTTAATTTCTAGTGATCAGGAGAATTCGAAAAAATGTATTGCTTTAATGGGTACAGAGACAGCAATAAAATAATATAAACCTGACAGTGGTTCTAACCACATCGCCATCCAAAATATTAAAAAAATGGCTTTAGTCCATTAGTTATACTTTAGTAAATATAATGCTCCTACCATGAAAATGTTTTATACTCAATTTGTACCACTTGTTCAATTGAGCTCAAAATGGCGTATCTATCTGATGTGTGTACGGTCTATGTAATGAAGTGACATTAAACCCTCAGATTTTTTTACATAAACCAATACTGCAATGTGTGCCTTACTGTAATCCATGGTTGTTTCCCTTCTCTTTGCTGCTCTTCCTTTTAAATCCTCATGTCTTCTCATGCTGGGCAGAACTTCCCTTTTCAGCTCAGGGCCTCTTTCTGTAGTGCTGGCTCAGATTACAAGCCTATACAAACGGATACACAGACACCGTGTATCCATTCCTGAGACAAGGCAGTCTGCTGCAAAACAGAAGTTCTGCAGAGCATGAGAACAGATACAGATTTAAAAGGAAGAGCAGCAAAGAGAAGGGAAACAACCATGGATTACAGAAAGGCACACATTACAGTATTGGTTTATGTTAAAAAATCTGAGGGTTTAATGTCACTTTAAGTTATACATTTTTTTATGGTGGTATTCCACCAATTAACTCAATTACTTTTCTCTGCACAAAGCAACACTTTACGTAAGACAGGAATAATAATAATAATAATAATAGTAATAATAATAATCACAATTGTAATTATTATTATTAACAGCCAAAGCATTTCAAGGGATCTGGCACTCCCCCTTCATCAAGGCTAAAGATATGTAAAACTCATATTGTGGTAGTGGCCCTGCAAGGGCATATGAAATTGGAAAGAATGTAATAAACGTTATCATAGGAAAATACAATGAAACAATCCTGAGAAAAAAAATTTACATTTACATATATAAAATGGCAAATTGTGGTGTACTATATATGGATAGACCGAATATAATAAAACTAGCTCATTGCTTATTCTAGACCAGAAGACTGCTTGAACATTATCAACCTCATTGGCGGTCTGATTATTTCCTTTTTTTTAAATTCCCGCCGGATCTTCCCCCTTGCGACGCGGACGATTTTTTTATTTTTGCTCCCTAAAGGTATACACTTTGAAGTAGCAGTATGTACTGTGTTTTTAAAACAATCCCACATCTGGTCTGTGTTTAGGTTTTGAAATAAGTTTTCCCATTTTATTTCCCCCACTAGGATGCGCAGGTTGAGCCACACATGGGATTACCGCCAAGGAGGTTAAGAGCTCAAAGTCTTGCATGAGCTACGCAAAAAGCAAGCATTGACTATTATAGTGGTTCTCAACTGTGTAACCATTTGTCCTTGGTCATTAAGTTGCAGCCCAAGTTGCACCACAATGGAAGCACAGCATTGGTGTGGGCAATCAAACTGTAGAAGGGAGGTGCGTTTGGGGTGCCATTCAAATAACTGGTAACACAACGCACCTCCCGCACCAGAATGCGCAGTAGGTGCGATTACATGGTAAAGTGAATTAATCACACGAGACTTTGTGATTAAAGCACTCTACTAGTGTGAACAGGCCCTCAAAAAAACTGACAGACACACACAACACACAATCTCACAGACATTCTCATACACACATACACACTCCAAAAATTATTTAAAATTTTTTTTTCCACCCAGTTTTCTTACTTTACGAGAACTCGAGTGGATCCACAGTCTGGGGTCCAGTGTGGGCTGCGGTGTTGTGGCTAAGCTCCATCCATATGTGTATTGTTTCTACAGCTACATTGCACATACTGTACAGATGCTGGGAGCCAGAATGTGACATCACTCCAGTCCAACTAGAAAAAGATTATAACCGCATAAAATTATAACCAGCCTTTGTAGCAGGGTGCACATGGGAAGGCTTACAACAATACAAAACACAAAAAAATCCCCAGCTCACCTGCCAGCTAGCCTGCAACAAAACAAATTACCCTGTCAACAGTATGCGTTAAAAGCAGAGGTTTAAGTTGCACAAACGTCTGTCCAAAAATATGTAGAAGCCATACCGCCCCGCCAAGGCACCTCTGTAAAATGTGGTCCTAACTCTATTTATATGAGTCTTCAAGTGGGAGTATATTAATGCAGTTGATAAATGAAATGCAGTTGTACCCGGAGGTAGCCTTTTTTATGGTTTTTGTAATTTTTGATGTGGGCATGCACTGGGGGTCCCAGCGTGCATTATTGATTGCTGGGCCTCCAGTGCGTCCCTGCACCTTTTGAGGAGGAGTAAGCTACCTCCTGGTACACCTGCATTTAATTTATCGACTGCATTAATATGCTCCAGCAGTCAGTAGCAGGCTGTCGGCCGGCCGCTCGGCCAGCTTCGGCTTTCAACTCGGCTCAGTCGAGCCGAAGCATATGCCTTCGGCTCGACTGAGCCACTCGGCCGACTTTGGGAGCTATACGGGCTATAGTGAATAGCCCGTACAGCAGCCCTTCGGTTCTACTGAACTGAAGAGGTCCTGGGGCCGAAGCTAGCCGAAGGATCAGCCGAAGCTACGGCTAGATCCTTCGGCAGCTTAGTGAATAAACCCCTAAGAGTTCTGGGTGGGACCTGGTATTTCCCTGGTATTTCCCTGGTATTTCCCTGGTATTTCCCATCCACATATTCTGTGTCAGTTAGTGGCGCTCCTTCCTTTTCTTTTCTGTTACTCTGGCAGTTGGACTACCTGAGTATTTATTTTCCAATTGAACATTATGGAGACTCCATCTGGAGTGTGCAATAATATAATTTGAGTTAGTAATTGTAAATTTACACTATAGATGAGAGAGCTGAGATCTGTGGAAATAATTATAAAATAAGCCACAAAGTGATTCAGATTGCCAGCAATTTGGCAACTGGATCTGGCCTTTAATTGGAATGGCGTGCTTGATCCGTACTTTGCTGCTCAGTAATACAATTTATTACTCTGTGTGCATAACAATTTTATATTTACGCAATATTTAAGCCAGAAATATAGATGTAAACCTGACAAAACAATTGCAAGTTCCAGATTAATCTACCCAGGCGTGCATTTATATATCTCGCTTGGAGCCATGCAAACAACCGATGATTAATTATTTTTTGAAAGTCAAAATTATATAAAGGTAAATAAAAAACCAGAACAGAAATTAACATAAAAATAACTTATATATACAAAGTCATATCTATCTTTCTGCAGAATAATTGTAATAAACATAATAATTCCTAAGGATATTAAATCATGCTTATGTATTTTACCAGATTTAAAATATTGATGTTACTGTGGCTTCCCACATTTGCATATCTATTCTTGGCACAGATAATCACCAGATGTACCTACATTTACGGGGAAAACATATAACTCATACTGTCCGCCATCCAAAATAATTTCAGCTGAGACTGTTCGTTACTTAAGAAAAATAATTGTGGAATCATGTTGCCAATAAATTATTCGATTCTTGTTTACCTATTATGCAGCACAAACTTGTTTTACAGAAAAATATCAAATTTTTACTATCTCCATGGAGTTTGTATGGGTTTTCTCCAAGTGTTCTTCCTTCTTCCCTCAACCATAAATATGCTAGTAAGTAAAGTAAGTAACTTCTGCACTAGTTAGCTCTTTTGTTTGTGTGTGTGTGAGTATGTCAGGGATGTTAGATTATAAGATCCTTAGGGTTAGGACTGATGTATATGATACTTTTTTTCTTTAAGCTCTGTGGCACTACACTGAAAGAGGTACAGCACAGACTGCCTGCTCAATACTTCAATTTTCTATCCAAACATTGTTTTAGTGCACCTATTCTGACTCCTATTGTTGTATTCGTGATTTATCCCTTGCTGAGACCTCTATGCCTGGCCTCTATAAGCAGACATAATCACTGCAGACAATCCTCATCAGATAGCTTAACTCACCAAATACCTTTTCATCCGCAAACTGCTTTATTGCTTGCAGCAGGGTTACAGCAGACAACAGGATACATCAGATGAATGAACGGATGGTATTTGAAGGTCAGAGATGGTAATGTTTCCAAGCATGCAATGCAGATTAACACGTGGTCATGTTACTGACAGACATCTTGATGCCATTAAAATGACTAATCCACCCCAACCTTCTGGCACACCCTCTTCTCCATTGCATTGGGAACATCTGTGTCTACTGACGGCAAAAAAATCTATCCTATGTCACTGGATAATACCAGACCCCCACTCCATGGATACCTTCCGCTCCCTGTTGTTCCGCTTATTGCTACTAGACAAATTAGACACTAAATTCAATCAACTACGTACCAACAGATTTTTTGACACTTGGGCATCTTTTGTTGCAGCTGAATTTTCGCTACAACAGTGGAAAGACTTGATTTCCATTTTTCCACTTTCCAAATGGTATCTCAAAGCGAAACTAACTCATTCCCTAGGCCTTTTAAATGTCCTTTGACTCACTCATGATCCCATTCATACGAACACTTTTCCCATCTCCCCAAGATGACTGGGGTACATGGTAGCCCTGAAACATCCTACGATTACCTTTATAGTGATGAGGTTGTCTTCTACCCATTGTATTATCCCTATGGTTTTCTCACTAGAGACGCTACATGGTTGTCACGCAATTTCAATTGAATGTTATTATTATTATTGATTTTTTTTTTCTTACTATCTCGATTGGTATGTTTTACAGTCTGTAGTTCACGGGTACAGTCTGTGTACTGATACCTGCTCCATGCTTGAACATGTTTGTACTACCTTATACTCAATAAAAACTGACATGCAAAAAAAAATGACTACTCTAAGGGGGAAATACATCATAGATGGGAGGGGACACAGAAAAAACATGATGCCATAACCCAAAACGACCACAAGATGTCAGTATATGAGTCAGCTATACTATACCAATGAGCAAATGGCTTAAGGAAAATAAACTATATACATTCTCATTTCACATTAATATGAATGCTAACTATGGCTATGAATGTGTCACAGCACAGCACCAGTCTAGCCCACTCCATTGTATTGGTCAACTGGTGATCTGGGAACACCTCATATACAGTAGAAAACATGGCAATACTAAGATTTTTTTTCATATTTTCCAATCTTGTTCCATCCTGCATTGGAAGTCCAAATATGTTTGGTGGGGTTGATGACGGTTATTGGTTCTTAAATATTCAATAAAATGTCAAGATTCTCCTAGTGCAGAGATCTTCTCAACACTGGAAGTAAACTGGTAGCTGGATCCTATGGATGATGCTCATTTACACTCCAGTAATAACGCAGGTGAGACCAAGAACTTGAAAACTGCAACAAGAAATAGCGGTGTAATGTCTAAGCAGTGTAGCTGAATGTACTAACTACAAAACTGTTCATAAAGGATTTTATTAGTCAGGGGAAACAACTCACTATAATACATGGGTAGTTTGAGGGGGTGGATGGGTAGAAATCTGCCGGGTTACTCAATACTTGATAGGACACCATGCTGCCCTCCTGCCACAGTGTAGTTGGGGGGCCTTCTTTCCCTCCCTATAATTCCGAATGTATTTATCCCTATGTAAAAGCCACACATTTCCTGGTGATACTGCCCTTTACATACTTCCTGCCTGTACTTCTGTCTCCAGCCCGACAACTTTGCCAACCACAATCCAAATGCCCCCCCCCCCCCCCCCCCTCCAGCATTGTTGGGACCCAGAAATGCAGAACAAAATTTAGTTTTTTTCATTATGCATGTACAGGTACTAGCAGCTGTTATAAGTGTCAGAAAGAATGAGGGAAAGAGGAGTAAGAGGTGCTGACATCATTGCTGAAACAAGTCTTTGCCTACAGCTCACTTCATTACTACACAACGCAGACTGATAGCGGTCATATGACAGTAACAAAAATAAGTTTAACAAAGGTGTTTCTAATGCTGATTGTAGAAATTATAATGACAATTACCAATTGTTAGGTTAGTGTAATTTTAGGGTTAGATTTAACATCAGGGAAAGGGTTAAGGTTATTGTTAGGGTTTTGGTACAACAACAGTTCCGGGATAGTTGAAAAGAGCTCCCCTAAACCTCAGGAGTTGTTTAAAGAAGAACTCCCAGCAAACAGAAAACAGACATTTGCAGTGGGACCGCCCTTGCACTGCAAGGGTTAAGTGCTCATTTTGTCTAGAGAACTCAAATAAAGCTGTTTTACTTACCTCGGTCCCACCACCATTATCCAGGCTGCTAGGTTGGTCCTCACCGCCTCTTCTCCCGTACACTCTGGCTGTCTTAGGACAAATGACATCATCCCTTCTTGTGCACGTCCATTGACCTGCATTAAACATAAGTTCACCAAGGAACATTCCATTCCAGAAAGGGAAGAGAGGTGAGCGCTGGCCACTGTCAGAGCATGGACCAAGTAAGTAAATTAGCTTTATTTGAGCCCCCTAGACAGAACGAGTGCTTAACCCTTGCAGTGCAGGGGGAAGCCCCACTAAAAGGATACGTTTTTCCATTGTCCAGAGATCTTCTTTATATTCTGCATCCTTTAAAACCACCAAAAACAATCTTTAATTTGCCTTTCCAATTGACCGAATACATTTCACTGAAATGTCCAACATTTTGATTAAATGTCCCAATTTTTACAGAAATTGTGGCAAAGTAGAAACTCTTCATTTCACTATTTCCCATTAAACACCCTGATAAATCTTTTTTAATTATTTAATGCTTACAAGCGATCTTTTTCACAAATCTAGAGCCAATAGGCTGGCCGGCCCACATTGTCTGCTTTTGGCCAACAAAAATGGCAAGGTTTACTCTTTAAGTCCTGTTCTATTGACAAATTGAATTTATAAAGAATTCAATAACTACTCATCTTGCTTGCAAAAATTAAGCCGAATTCCTAACTCCTTTGAACACATTTTTATTTAATATAATCCATTGCATATAAATAAACACCCAGAAATCCAATTAAAGAATGAAATATTTAACACTAGCCTGGTGTCAAGTTTAAGAAATGTACTTTATAAAATCCCATGTCAGCTTATTTGAAAGTTGAAAGGCGTTTAAATGTGTTCCTGCAGTGCCGAGATGGAAGAATGTAAGTAAACAGTTTCAGGCTTCCCACACATTCTTCGGGTTCGTAGGGTGATTATAACGGCAAAGCTCAGTGAGAAGTAACAACAATATGGAACAATGCAAAGCTCTTCTAATGTTTATTTAAATCTTCTAAGAGGTAAACTATTACCTTTACTCAGTGTTCCGCTCTTTATACTTAATTCATTCAATTACTTGTTACATTTACCCTCCTATCAATTATAGTACATTATATCGGTAAAATGTTTTTCCTTCCACTAACTAACCTCAGTCATGTAACAAATGTACGTCAGATCATAGATTTTATATAAAGGAAAACTTTACTATAAAACCAGTTTGTTATACTTATGAGTCTCAGCTTTTGGCTGAATCTAGTTTTTTTTATTGCATTGCACCTACACTATTCAGGACTGGTGGACACCTATGCAACACCCACCACGCGGCAATTGTACACGATTCCGCGCGCATTGCCACGCAGTCAGGAGTCGTATAGCTGTGCACTGATCGCGTACTTGTACCTTTTTTCTGCAATACACGTCACACTGCTGTTTTAGCCTGGTGCGAATGGGGTGCCATTGGAAAATAATGGCACCCACAGCGCGGTGGGGAGTCGCATAGGTGTGCACCGGCCCTCAGAGTAAGATAGCTGCCTTAGCTTGCCGGATGGAGGACAAAGATCTTTATGTGTATGGGAGAGGGTTGACATTTGTGAGTCACTGTAAAGCTATAAGTCATGGCAGGCTTCATGGTGATCTTGCAAAACAACCCCCTCTCAAATCAATTTTGGAAGGCTGGGGTAAGACCCTGACCCATGTACCATTAAAGTTGAACTGTGGCCAGCCTATGGACCTTTATATGCGTTATCTTAAGAAGCAGCAAATACGTTGAAACATAAGCTCTCACTGACCTCTATGGTTACATCCATTGTGGAGCAATTCATTCTCAAAGTCCACAATAAAAGCAGTGAAGTCCTTTAAGTCGGGTCACAGCACTTTTCTTTTTCTCTCTTTCCTTACGACTGCTCTGTGTTTATTTTAGAGATTGGAAGACTGGGGGCTTGCCAATTTCCGACCAGCAAGGGGAGCTGAGCTTCACAGAGAAGGTAAAATAAAACTGAGAAGCTTCTGCTCCAAATTTTGAGCATGAATTGCCCCACTGTGGTGACAGCTGGAGAGGTCAGTGAGGACTTGTTTTAAAATCTATGCACTGCTTGTTAAGAATATGTAAATATTGGAACGTTGCATCCAGGTCTGGGTGCATGATTTAGTGAGTATACCTTGATGGTGAGCAGGAAATACATTTTATTTTAAAGTGAACCTGTCAGCACATGGTCACTTGTAGCCAAAACCATACCTGATAAAAGAAGAGAGAATCTACTTACCCTTCCAGCAGCCCAGGCCTTTAAAAAAAACCCTGCTCTCAAGTCACTGTGGGGTGGATGGGTCAAATGTGCTTGTTGGATGGGTTGAATACCTGTTTCCCCTAGGATTCCTTCCTCCAGATTGTACGTCCTGTAGTGATGTACAGGACGGTTGCAGAAACCACAGGGTGCAATACTCCCAGCAGCCGGAAAGCAGAGAATCAATGGTGTTTTGAGACGCAGACATGGAAAGGTAAGTGTATTCCCTCTAATTTGTATTTGAAGCATTGGAAATTATTATGCTTCTGAAAAACAGTATAATGTTCCTTAAAATACATGCATGTTGTACTAGAGTAGCCTAAAGATGAGCATTCTAAAATTCTGAATGACAGCTGCCCCTGTTAGAGCTAACTCTTCCACAGCTTTCCACCATTTAATCTATTAGGGCCCATCCACGCCTATGCATGCAATTATGAAAAGTAGAAATCACCAGCACTCAATAAATATTGTTGATGTCCACTTAATCGGACCAGTTGTCACAGACCAAACTAACGTTTCGGGGGCCGCACAGGGTCCCTTCATCAGGGCGACAATGTAACAAGACATTGTCTTTGGGTCTGAAGTCTTTATAATGCAAAAGAAAAATGTTAGCGTCCATATTTCAATGTATACAATTTTCATTATAATCACTATAAAAATTGCACATTATGTTAGGCATGTACATTGTTACTTACAAACGGGACTTGGGATCACAATCTTACAGCAGCACTCCTAAACCAAACGGGTTCAAGTGGGGTATGGAGGAGCATGTGATCTCAGCTATCTCAAAGTGCCATCAGAGTTTACTCAGAGCGGACTCCTGAAGTGGTGGACTCAGTGACATGGTTGGGGATCATGGATGGCTGAGTATACCTCACTGGGGATAGGGCAATCAACAAATTCTGTCACTTTGCCCCAAATAACCAATGTGTCACTCTCTAAACAGTAAATGTCTACAACATATCTATTATCAGAGGGACCAGAAACAGTGTTTTTCATTCCTAACAGGTATGCTTTAAAGGAAAATCCAAAAAAAAATCCTTTCAAACCCTTACTATGGACACATCATCTTGTGATCAGGAAATTAGAGAAAAATCATGCTGCACGTTTGAAAGACTGGCAACAAGAATGGAGGCATGCCAGAACACAGCATTTGTTGTTTCTTTTTCATGGTGGCAATGTTCAATGCCAGCATGCTTTTCATTCAATTACCTTATTTATGTTGTTACAAACCAGCACACATTTTGCATGCAAGAAAAACATCTGGTCCCCCTTTCACACTGAAGTTGGCATGCTGAATCCATTAATGTACCATTAATGATGTATTGACTGTTATTTTGTGGTATCTGAAGTTATTGTTATATGTAATAAAAATCAATGTTGCATTTCCTAAAGGAAAACTATAATGGGTTTTCTCTCTCTCTCTCTCTCTCTCTCTCTCTCTCTCTCCAGCTGCAATGCGATCGCCCGCACGGGATCGCAGGGCACATTGAGCCTGCGGTCCGATGCGATCAAAATGCTGCAATTTTAACCGCACTTTTAACCTGCAATTTTTTTATTTTAACCGCACCGTACCGGACCCCAGGCACAATGTGCCCTGCGATCCCGTGCGGGCGTTCGCATTGCGGCTGGAGGGTGTGGATATGGCGTCATTCACTACAATGGCCCGCCACGCCCCCTCCTGCCTGGGTAAAAATGGAGCCGGCCTCAATGCGATGCACTGCGGATGGTCTCCCCTGACAGATCAGAGGAGAGAGCAGCAGCTTCTAGCCAAGGATCTCTTCTCCGATCACTGGACCCAGGAAGTGATGTGCATCTCGGCTTCTTTAGGGTCTCTAGGTAACATTAGGGTCTGAAAGACCCCTGATATCTCCTTAAAGGGGATCTATCACATCATATTTGCTATTACATAGGGGGACTTGTTATCCCCCTATGTGATAGCAATAAAGCTGAGTGTAAAAAATACAAAACAAATTGTAAAAATTAAAGTAACATAAAAATTCAAAAAACATTTTTTTAACCATTTAAAGTCCGGGGTGTTACACCCCCTTTCTGTCCCGGCCATTTTTTTTGCAGTATTCAGCACTGCGGTACTATGAATTACATTTATTCCGTCATGCAACGCTGTACTGAAATGAATGTAATACCATTTTTTGGGGACAGATAGAGCTTTCCTTTGGTGGTATTTAATATTTACTATAGTGAGGAACAATTACCGAAAATTTAAAAAAAAAAATGTTCCCCTATATTAAATTATAAAACATTTGTACCCATTTTTTTGGTAAAATATAAGAGATGGGGTCACATCGGGTAAACAGACACCAAACATGTCAAGCCTTAAAATTACACGTGCGTGCGAAACCTCAAAAAACTACAATACCCAAAATTGGCCATAGGCGACGCTTTAAAAGCTTTTACCGCTCATCAGTTTAGTGTTATCAGTGATTGATGGCCCTATAATTATTGCGCTCACTACAACCTTCGCGGCGATATGTAAAATGTGTAGTGCAATTTTTGTTTTCGCGCGCTGGCGTATCTGACGCATATTTACGTTTATATGTGTGTATACGTGGGGGTGGGGTATTTTTTACTTTTTTTTTTACACTTAATGTTATTGCTATCACATAGAGGATAACAATCCCCCTATATAATAGCAAAGGCACACTGACAGGTCCTCTTTATGGAGACATTAGGGGTCTCTAAGACCCCTTAATGTCACCTGGGGCCCCCCAAAGAAGCTGATGACGCACAGATCTGCTCCCCCAGCTTCTTCTCTCTGGCTATAGCAGCCAGATGGACTGACGGGTGAATGCGGAAGTGATGTATTACACATTGCTTCCGCTTTCACAGTACGGAGGCAGATCAGCAATGTGGAAAATGCTGATCTCCCTCCCATCTTCCTCCTGACGCCCTTCTGAGCCGGTCCAGGGCCGCAGATGTGGTAGTGGATTCTGGGATTGAAGGTGAGGGTGCAGGAGGGGGGTGGCGGCACTCTAGGAGGGGGGCACGCAGCCACAGCATACAAGCGATTGGCGGCTATGGAACCACAGATCGGTTGTATGTCAAACAGCCAGTAACGGCTCCTCAGAAAGGAAGTTTTTTTCTGCCCGTGCGCACGCTAGGGGGTGCGCGTGAGCGGAAAATAAAGCCATCTAATTATGGCAACCCGCCTATGTGAGTTTGCCGTCTGTCCATTTTTTCACAACGGGCGGACAGCAAGCAGTTAAGGTCCCCCACACCCTCACGCACATACAACACAAACTTGTGTTGTATGCGCCTACGTGCAAAAACAAAAATTGCCCTACACGTTATATATCGTTGCGAATGTCGCAGTGAGAGCAATCATTATCGGCCCATCAATCACTGATACCACTAAACTGATGAGCCATAAAAGCATGTAAAGCATCGCCTATGGGAAATTTTGGTTATTGTAGTTTTTGCGGTTTCACGGATGCACGCAATTTTAAGGCTTGACATGTTTGGTATCTGTGGAACACTCCCAATTGGTTCTGAGGAAGGAGGTGAGACCTCTAAAACGCGTAAACCACTTCACTAACAGGGAAGACGAATAGCGGCTGGATATGCACCTTTCGTTCCGGCCCTTTTATGCCTGTTTTTTTCCGTCCTTTGTGAGTACTTTTATACCATTTTTTATTTGTTTATTAAAACGTTTTTATGCGATGGAGGCGCTCTCTGTGTCTTGTCTTGCAGTGCTGAGGTTGTTCTGAACCTGGTGAGAGCCGCCCCGTTATTGCCCTGCACTCCTCAACATCATTGACTAATACTCTCTTGAACCAAAATCTGCTGGCGCGGTGTTTGATTCTGTCTATTTACCCGGCGTGACCCCTTTTTTTTATATTTTACCCAAAAATTTGCCATTTTATTCTGTTTCTCTGCACTAAATTTCATGTTAGTGTATTTTATCCTAAAAATACTTGTTTGATAAACATTTGTGCAAATACCATGCGACATAAACATTTTCAACTAGCATCTTTCTATTCTACAGGGCCTCCGCTTTCAGAAAATATATCATTGTTTGGGGGTCTGAAGCTTTTTTCTAGCCAAACATTCAGATTTTATCATGTGTGTGCAAATGTAAGAAATTGCTCCGGACAGCAAGTGGTTAATGCGTGTGTCTTGTGTGTGTTTTAATGCGTGTATTAATGTTTGAATTTGTGTGTTTCCCTATGTTGCCTGAGGCAGTGATGATGCTGAACATTTTTTAAACCTGATCGCCCAAACTGCAATGCAATACTAAAGTTATTTTCAGTGTTGGCACTTTGAGATAAATAAATTGATTTTGAGTCGCAGTTTGGGTGCTCGGTCTGCTCCGGTGGGCGGCGCTCCGAGCGGGGTCATCTGGCAGTCTCCGGTCAAGCAAAACAAATGACAAACTCAACAATTCGTCACCAGCCATACAGTAAGGTGCACACGAAATGGGCTTTGAACAGTAAAACAGTAGAAAGGTATCATGGCACACTCACAAACCAGCATGTAAAACAACTTGTCTCACCACTAAGGACAATGACAGAGGTTTGGATACACGTCTTCTGCAGAAAATGTGAAAGCCGCACAGCCGCGCCAAGGCACCTCTTATAGTGCGGTCCTAACTCTAAACTATGAGAGTCTCCATCTTGGAGCACATGGGGGCAGAAGATTTCAAATTGGGTGCAGGTTTGTCAGGAGGAAGCCCATGCGTCACGGCACCAAATCTGTTATTAACCTTAGTGGTCACCTAAATTAGGACCCGGAGACTGCCAGATGACCCCGCTCGGAGCGCCGCCAATCGGAGCAGCAATGACGCGACGCTCGGCGAGGTAAGTAATAAGAAAAAAAGAACATAGCACAAGCTTCGGCGCTAGGCATCGGGGCATTTTGACAAGTGCTTGTCAAAATGCCCTGTATCGGGCCCGATTCCGATGCTAGCATCGGTATCGGGACATCCCTAGTGCTCGGGATCAAAAACATTCGCCATCACTATCCTAGTCTGGCAGCGGCGCAGACAAGTGCACAGAGGTAGCGGGGAAGGGGCTGTAGATACAGGGAGAGCGGACCTACTGCCCCTGTGGTCCTGGGCCCCCCACTGAAAAAATGGTGCCTGCATCTGCCCCTGGTGAGAACTCTTTGGTTTGTAAACTTTATTGGCACTGGTAAGGAAATGTATCCTGTATAGGGGCAAATCGGGTTCATGTAAATATCTGATTGCTTGTTGGAGCGACTGTTTAATTTTCTTATATTTTTTTTTTTAGATTTTACAGCCTGTGTGATGTTATGTTGTGTTATGTTTTGTGCATATGTGCTGTATACTAGTTAGATGATATGGTTTGCTGTGGTTTGTAATAGACGTGTGCGGGGCAAACAAATTCGGTTCAGACGAAACAAAGGAAAATGAGAAACATTTTTATTTGTTTCGTCAAAGGAAACTAATTTTAATGTTGTTTTGGATTCAGAGGCAATGAGCCTCCGAATCCGAAACCGCACAAAGAAATTGCAGATCGAGCGGCGGCCATATCGGCCGCCAGCGTGTTCTAAGCATGCCGCCATTATGGAGTATATCTTGGTTTAGCCACCATCACCTTCTGTGATGTGGCTACTAGACATTTAGTGATAGCCCGGGCTAGTCAGCCTGGTTTGATTATAGTGGCTATTATCTGGTTAATTCCAGGTGTCTGGCATTGCTTGTACCCCTCTGGACGGAGTGTGATTATGTCATATTGTGGGACAGCTGTGGGACAGCTAATGAGAGATGCTATAGTGTATGTACAGTGCAGCAGCCGATCGCTGGGGTTCTTTCAACCAGTGGTGCATGCTGGGATAGGATACATATACTGGAGGGATTTGCCATGTGCTCAGACTAGCTAGGACCAGCCATGGATTAGTGCTGGGTGCTGTTCAGCCTGACCCCCAGGCTAAGCCTAAGGCCTGGGGGTGGGCAATGGCTGGTGTGAGGAAAATGTTTCCCTGAGGCCTCCAACATGGAGGAGGCCTGTGTTGCTGTTAGAGGAAGAGACCCAGGACCGAGGATGGCTCTTTAAGTTTCCTGGAACCTAAGGACTTCAGAAGCATGGCCGGTGTCTTTCCTATTGAGGATCTATATTCATCCTTGCTCATCTGCTAGTTTAGTTGCTATCCGCTGTCTTCCAAGTGGATCTGGAGCTTATTTCAGTTACCTCTGGAAGCTTAGAAACCCTATACCTTCTCTCCCCAGTGAAGATGTTCAATAAAAGTTATTCTGCATTATACTACTGGAGTGGACATCAGCTATTGTGGGCACTAGAAGAAGGGCGGTTAATGGGAGGGCAGCTGAAGATTATAGCCTAGACAGACTAGAGATGAACGGGACATTCAGCGGCTCCTTCGGGCTACACTGTATACACACACTATATATATATTCATATATAAATGATAAAGAAATCCCTGAGCACTGAGTTAGCTAAAGAGTTAGCAGAGTCGATGTTGCCTAATTGGAAGCTTTGTTTCTCTGATTTAAGCTTCATACTGAGCCATCTGATGAAGGAGTCGCTCTCTCATTACACATTGATTTGGTTGTTTGAACTATTGAATTTTATAAAGGATGAGATTCATTAAGCAAAGCTGATAATGACTAAGGGTGCATAGCTAACCAGACTAGACAGAGACAAGAGCTTCCCTGGATGGTTCAAAGGGAGAACACAAACAATTAATATGCAAAATTTCAGAGTTACTTAGTTTATTTATTTGTTTTTAGTCCTAACCATAATAAAGAAATAGTGTGGATAAATTGGCTCTAATAGTGGAACTGGACTTTTGTATTTTTAAATGTGTAAATACCTATGACTGCACGAGAGAGCACACACTTAGAATTATGTGAAACATTAAGAACTGCACATAATAGTCAATCTCAAAAGTGTAATTGAGTCCGAAGGCCCTGAGCTGAGGAGTACATGAAATAAGTAGTTATGTATGCTCCCCAGCTCCATCTAGTGGCTATAATTTGGTACTACATTATATTACATTCGACCTTAAAAGAAAATATTCTAAAAATGTTGTTTTTTGCCTCTATTTGCACAGAACAAATGTTCACAGATTCGCAGGGCAAATGGCCTTGTAAATTGTTATAAATACAGCCCTAAGTAGTTTCAACAATATGTTCAGTTTTACCAACTCATGCCAACGTTGCAAAGCTGGATAAGGTTTGTTTTTACCTTTCCATTCACAGTAAAGCACAACAGCGCTCAGCATTAAGAATCCAATATTTTTAATGATGTCCACTCACACCTGAGCATTGGGCAGAATCGCACATTTTTGGGCCAATAGACTTCAATGGAACCACCTGAAAAGTGCCTGACAAATGTATGTAACATGCGTTCTCCTCATGATTTTCAGTCTAACAATCTCCTCCTCCTAGTAACTAGCTAAAACAAAAATACTCAAGTCTAAAAATGCCTAACAAAGGTGTCAAAAACAAATACACTTTAGAATCACCTTAAAATGCTCTTGCTCATGTGTAAATGGGGCCTCAATGGGTTAAAGGCATCAGATGCCTCTTGTCAGATTGCTGTAGATTAGTAATACGGGTAGCACCGTGGTGTAGTAGTTAGCACTTCTGCCTTACAGCACTGCGGTTCCTGGTTCTAATCCTGGCCAGGTCCTTATCTGCAAGGAGCTTGCATGTTCTCCCTGTGCGTCTGTGGGTTTCCCCCAGGTACCCTGGTTTCCTTCAACACTTCAAAGAAATGCTGGAAGGTTAATTGGCTCCCTTCTAAAATGGGCCCTCGTATGTATGCATGTGAGATAGGGACCTTAGATTGTAATCTCCTTGAGGGCAGTGACTGATGTGAATGTGTACTATGTAAAGTGCTGAGTAAATTGTTGGTGCTATATACATGCAATTCATTAATATAAATTGTGGCAATATAGATAAGCCGGCGTGTTTTGTGGGTTCCTAAGAAACAGCTGAAGGCTTATTCAAAAGTACAAAGTAGTGTTTCTCATACCAGCTATCTTCATTTCTTTATCATGAAGTCATATCGTTGAACAGTGAATTCTGATCGGTAGATTTGGGTTACTGCACATTGTATTCTTTTATTTTCTTTATTGAATGAAGTTGTTCCTATTATAAATGAGAACATAATAAAGGTATCTCTGATGTATACAAAAAGCTGAAAGATATTGATGACATTCCGCAAAATATTATCGGACATGCTTTTAATTGACAACTCAATTATCTATTGAGAGGAAACACTGTGGAAGTATCATATGTTCTGTTTTTCTGTTTGGCCGTGTGTAATAGTAACGCAAATACCTTACTTTACTCTGAAAGCCTCCTAGAGATAAGTGGAATTTGTTTTCCTCCAAGATACATTTCTTGTTCACAAACCAGTCATTCTTTATCCATCTGTGGCTGACAGGTTCTGGAATAGCAGTAAATCCAAATCTAGGGCATTGATAATAAAAATAGTCTGTAAGATGACATATATTGTATATAAATTCATTATATTGGCAGCATAAAATGGAAAATGCACTATTGAACGAATGGCATAGAAAGAATGTATAGCTTACTTTAATTATACTAAGCAAGTATTGTAAATCTGCCCTGCACATGGTAGTAATACAGGTTCACTGTAGAGAACAAAAGACTCAATATTTAAAGGAGAACGATAAGGTAACCTTTTTTCCCCATAGATCTCTTTAGGGTCACGGGAAGACGTTACTATATCAGTGACCCAAAACTCAGTATATAGCGGGCTGTTGCCCGCTATATGCTGAGAGCACCACAGCCGGGATGGATCCCAACAATACTGTCAAGATCCACCGTTGGCTGATTGAGAGCTGGCTCTGCCTTTCTAGAAGCAGAGCCAGCTATGCCTGCCACCTCCCCCTTCTGTTCCTCCCCTCAGCGCTGGAGGATCGGAGAGGGGTGAATCCCTGCGGGGAGCGGTGACTGACAGTCACTGCTCTCTGCAGGGAGATGATCGGGAAGTGAGCGGCCGACAGTATGTTTTCACTTCCTGATCAAAAGAGCCAACATGTGACAGTTTCAATGTCACACATCGGCACTAACTATGGGGATGAGTGTAATTCACTCACTCCATCGTTCTCTTTTAATGCAGAAGTAAACTTAAAGTGTATTTCCAATTTTGCAGCCACATTGAGATTTTATATTTGTTACATGTTCCTATTCACGTAGCATAAGCTAAAGAAAAAAAATGCATCTTGCAGCTTAAATTGCTTTTACTTGGGTTAGAGTTTTAGGAGTTACAATTTCTTCTATTTCTTTGAAATGTTAGCAGGGGCTGTAATGGGTGAGGGGCCTTGTCCATTGAGAGGTGGCTTGTCAGTTGTATGTTAATGAAGCTTATCAGATAAACACAATCCCCAAATTTTAGCCCCAAGACTTTCCACTGGGACAGACCGTCAAAGGGCTAACAAAAAACTGGTTTCAGCCATCATGCCTGATTTAACAAAACATCTTAAAAGTAAGAAACGTTTTTAAAAGTTATTTTTCAGTATGCTGTTTGAAGAGGCACACATAACAAACATATGGAGGGGTTTTCCTAAATTTGACTGCAAAAGTGGAAATATACTTTAAAAAAAAAAAAAAAAACCTGCTAGAAAGTAACATCAGCTACTACTCCCTTCTAGACGCTTTCTATTTATTGCGTACACTGTACAGATCAAAGTACTTTGCAGCATCTGCTGGGAATGGAGCCGGGTACCGAGGACAATGTAACTTCTGTGCGTATGGGCAAGAGTTATGTCATCAAATATATCCCAATAACAAAGACAATGAGGGGGGCCCGGAAGAAGCAGCACAGGAGATGCCAGCAGCGGTGGTCGGAGCAGCAACTGACAGCCTAGATCGGTCCAAGCGCACTCCTGTGATGGAGTACAATCTCAATACAAATGAGTAAACTAAACCTTAGATTGTAGTCCATCACAGGAGTGAGCTTGGAGCAGTGGCTACTTTACAACACACACAGGGACCATGGGGAACAAAAGTAGCCCCCCTCCAGAAGGAAGGACAGTGTCTGCATGATTCAGAGATGATTTGAGGATCTACAGCCGAGTGATACACTTTTTAAGATACATTTCTGTTAATAGTTAAGGTACTTGAATGTATTTTCCAGATGTAACTCCTGAGTTTAGTGTCACTTTAAACATCAGTCATCAGTTATCAGTCATAACAGGGGTATAACACACACGAGTGATTCATTCATTTGTCAGTTGAATACTCATCACATAGTAAGTCTAGGCAGAAAACACATCTTGCAATCCCAGCTGTGCACACAGAGTGATATGAGATATGCTGAGATTAAATGCAATATACAGTACTTAGCTGGAGTGATGTATGTTTCCAAAGTCGGAAATTCCACTACCAACAGGCAATAAATGAGTGTGAGCCCCTGAAAAAAAATCCTTAATTTACTCTCAGCATTGTGACACAGGTCAATCGGTGTTTGTGTAACACTTGGATTTCAAGATTCATCTTACTATGTGAGTATCCAACTGACAAATAAACAAATCACTTGTTTGTGTTTTTCCCATTACATTCATACTGATGTCCTTTCTGACCATCAGAAAAACCCAACCACAGCAATGCTATCCACTAGTGAGTCCAATTTGAACTCCCTTTGCAGTTTTCACTACTGCAGTTTCTGTAAATAAATTGACCCTGCAGATCTGTTTTACCCCAAACAAGTCCATCAAGACGCCGGATTTAGCTCCTTCTTTGCGTGAAAATGCACAGAAGCACCGAAGTAAAAAACTCAGAACACGCGTCACGCAAAATAATACATTAGGTTTTTTGCCGCTTTTGTTGAGCATATACAAACCCATTGAGATCAATGGGGACGCGCAGCAAATGCGGCACACAAACTGATGAAGACGCACACGTGTGTTTCCGCCATGCACAGGTGTGAATGGGGCCTAAAAGTCTTAGTTTCCTGCAGAAAATACCCTGTTTTAGGGTGGCTCCTTTGCCTTCTAGGGTCCTACGGAGCCCCCCTTGTGTGTGCTATTAAGCTGTGTGTGTCTCTACAAACACACAGGTATAGCAGGGAAACCAACTCTCCTCCTTTTTGCTCCCTACTTAGCTCTTCAAGCTAGTAGATGGACAGCTGCTGGAGATGGCGCTGTCCTTCGTGATCTTGTACTGAACAGGAAGTTTAGGGAAGCTGAGCTGAGAGAGTTGGAGCTGCTCAGAATCATTATAACTGTAAGTGCTTGGGCAAATATGTAAAGAAATTCCAGTGTACTTTATGTATTTCTTCCAGATCTGTGCAGTAATCCATGGTGAATTTGTTCATCTCTGCAGGAGCTTCCTGTAATAAAGACTGGTCACTGCTGTTCTTTCTTCTTGTGCAGGGTGACTGGTCTGGTCTCCACCCCCTCCTGTAGTTTTCTGCAAACAATCTGTAGTGGGTGGGGCCTGCTGGGTCCCTCCCACAGCTCTTCTCTCTGCATAGGCTATGTGCACCCCAGTAATTATGTCACTGCTACTTTTTAAATAACTGGGTTTTCAAATACATTTGGTGCTCACAATGTGGATTTATATCCTTTGTGGCTATCAAGAATATAATTAGATAAAAGTTTTTGCGTCTGGAGTTTTGCTTTAAAATGTCTAGTGTGCCGGGTGGCATTCCATCCTCCTGTACAGATTCTTACAAGCAGCTCTGAGTCATACAAGCAGGGATAATTTAAGAATGTGAATATTCGTCTTTCAGCCACTAGAGGGCGTTGTGCTTGTACCTCCTATTGTAATCAAGCATCCCCCAGTTAGCATGTGGCAGTCCTAAAGGGATTAGACTGTGGAATAATTAGGTACAGTAATACTAAGACAGTAATTAGAATGAAATGTTTATTCTGTCTACATTAAAGTTGAGTCTGTCACACCTCTCACATGGTTTAACCTGCTAGCATTGCAGTGGTAACATATAAAAGAGTATGAAGGCATACTGGAATAAAGTAGACCTTAAAGGAGAATTATGGGGTGAGTGAAAAACTCATATCCCCATAAATCAAGCCAACCTGTGACAAAGAAGCAGTCACAGGTCGGCTCTATTGATTGGGAAGTCAGCGAACATACACCGTCGATCGCTAACGTCCCGATCATCTGCCTACAGAGAGCAGTAACTGTCAGTCACTGCTCCCCGCAGGGATTCCACCCCCCCACTCCTCTCCGATACTGTAGCATTAACTGGAAGAACGTACTGGGGAGGGGGTGGGGGGTGTGCCGAGCCAACATTCAAACAGCCAGCTGGGTGGATCTTAACAGTATTGTCAGGATCCATCCCGGGTGTGGATCGGCCCTGCGAGTTTTGGGTCACCGAAGAACACAGTATATGTCCTCCTGTTAGCCTGAAAAGAACTATGGGCAAAAAAGGTTGCCCCATAGTTCTCCTTTAAACATAACATTTCACATGTTAGGTACAAACAAATTACAATTATGAAAATATTAACTTTATTTTTAACTATAATTAAATTATGTAATTATTATCCATTTCTGGAATATTGGAATGTAGTTTGGCATGTAATTCTGTGGACATGGCTAGGTGTGTAGTGATTTAGGTCATGTTCACACTACAAAGTCGGCATTCCAGAGCGTTCAGCCTCTGGAACGCACTGGAATGCAAGTTCCGGGGGCGGGAGGGGCGCCCCTGCGTTCAGGGGCGGGAGGGGGCCTACATTGCGATCGCCCGCACCCGGAACGCAGGCACATTAGTGCCTGCATTCCGGTCCAGTGCGATCTGCAAAAATAGTGCTTGCTAGGCCGAACGCTCTGGAACGCAGACTTTGTGGTGTGAACCGGCCCTTAAAGAGACCAAGTAAAACAGTTCTCTGGGTTTTTTATGCTGAAGAATAAACACTACGAAAATTAGGCAACTGTCCCAACTTCCCACACCGCAGGGCACACCACATGACTGCAGCAGGGACTATATATAAACCCCCTGGGTCCAAAATGGCTGCCAAAATCTCAGAACAACTCTGTGTCCAATTAAACACAAGCTCACCCAAAATGGCCACCAGAACCCTGTACCCCCTGCAAAGCAGTCCTCTGGCTGGTTTCCCTAGTTTTAGTGGTAAGTAGTGATAAGATTGATTGTGTTTACCTTCTGACAGCTAACCAGGATGTGAGTGGGTAATCTATCATCACCGCTTCATCTAAGATCACCATCTAACTCACTGGGCTGTCACCTGCTGAAGCAGTGTTACTACCCGCTGCTTTATCTCTTGCTACTGTCATTTTAGGACACTGATCCAGCATCACCATACACACGATACTCTCTGCATGTACTCAGTACATTTTTCGTCTATAGCCATCTGAGTTTTATTTTACACAAAAACGCAAGATACAAAGAGAGCTCTTCTCAACGTAAGTAAATAAATATCTTATTTAAAGGAGAACTATGGGGTCAGGGCTTTTCCCCATAGTTCTCCTTAGGGTAACGGGAGGACACAAACTAGCGTCCTCCCGTTACCCTAAGCTCAGTATACCGCGAGCTACACTGAGACGCCGCAGCAGGAGCGGATCCCGACATCGATGTCGAGATCCGCCCAGCTGCGTGAGTGACAGCTAGCTCTGCCTATCTAGAGGCAGAGCCAGCTGTACCCCTCCCCCGTCCGTTCAGCCAGTCAGCGCTGGCGGATCGGAGCGGGGGTATCCAGCACCTCCCCTGTCCCGGCAGAGAGCCGTGACAGGATCGAGAGGTGAGCGAACGCCGGTATATGTTCGCTCACCTCCCGATCTACTGAGCCGACCTGTGACAGTCTCATTGTCACAGGTCGGCTAGAACTATGAGGTGAGTGAAAAGCACTCACCTCATAGTTCTCC
>NW_017306448.1:1450807-1492904 GCF_000935625.1 Nanorana parkeri | reverse complement strand
TCACACCACAAACTCCGCTTTCCAGTGCGTTCGGCCTCAGGAATGCACTGGAACGCAAGCCGGCTGGCTCCCTGCGTTCAGGGGCGGGAGGGGGCCTACATTGCGATCGCCCGCACCCGGAACGCAGGCACATTAGTGCCTGCATTCCGGTCCAGTGCGATCTGCAAAAATAGTGCTTGCTAGGCCGAACGCTCTGGAACGCAGACTTTGTGGTGTGAACCGGCCCTTAAAGAGACCAAGTAAAACAGTTCTCTGGGTTTTTTATGCTGAAGAATAAACACTACGAAAATTAGGCAACTGTCCCAACTTCCCACACCGCAGGGCACACCACATGACTGCAGCAGGGACTATATATAAACCCCCTGGGTCCAAAATGGCTGCCAAAATCTCAGAACAACTCTGTGTCCAATTAAACACAAGCTCACCCAAAATGGCCACCAGAACCCTGTACCCCCTGCAAAGCAGTCCTCTGGCTGGTTTCCCTAGTTTTAGTGGTAAGTAGTGATAAGATTGATTGTGTTTACCTTCTGACAGCTAACCAGGATGTGAGTGGGTAATCTATCATCACCGCTTCATCTAAGATCACCATCTAACTCACTGGGCTGTCACCTGCTGAAGCAGTGTTACTACCCGCTGCTTTATCTCTTGCTACTGTCATTTTAGGACACTGATCCAGCATCACCATACACACGATACTCTCTGCATGTACTCAGTACATTTTTCGTCTATAGCCATCTGAGTTTTATTTTACACAAAAACGCAAGATACAAAGAGAGCTCTTCTCAACGTAAGTAAATAAATATCTTATTTAAAGGAGAACTATGGGGTCAGGGCTTTTCCCCATAGTTCTCCTTAGGGTAACGGGAGGACACAAACTAGCGTCCTCCCGTTACCCTAAGCTCAGTATACCGCGAGCTACACTGAGACGCCGCAGCAGGAGCGGATCCCGACATCGATGTCGAGATCCGCCCAGCTGCGTGAGTGACAGCTAGCTCTGCCTATCTAGAGGCAGAGCCAGCTGTACCCCTCCCCCGTCCGTTCAGCCAGTCAGCGCTGGCGGATCGGAGCGGGGGTATCCAGCACCTCCCCTGTCACGGCAGAGAGCCGTGACAGGATCGAGAGGTGAGCGAACGCCGGTATATGTTCGCTCACCTCCCGATCTACTGAGCCGACCTGTGACAGTCTCATTGTCACAGGTCGGCTAGAACTATGAGGTGAGTGAAAAGCACTCACCTCATAGTTCTCCCTTAAGAAATTTTCATCTTATTTGGATATACTTGGAAATGTAAAGCTTGGTTGCCCTAAAAAATGACATTGAGCTTGTTCAGAGTTATCTTCTCAGCTTCAAGTATCAATGTTGTCTGCATACTAAGATTTTGTTCCAATATCTGCCTACTTAGTTTGAAGAAGATATGCCACATTTCATGTTTAACACCACCTCTCTTGGAAGCTTTGGCAAACTTGAACTTTAATAACCTATAAGATTACCTTATTTGTGATTATGGTTAGAGGTTCCACACTGTCTCTTTTTTAGGTGTGCCAACAAATAGGATATTACCTACTCTAAAGAAAAACCACGGCCTTAGAAGTAAAACACATTTACATGGGCCTGTAAACTTGGAAGCTTACCTCCCAAAAAATAAATACTTTGACCTTTGTTCGGAAGTATCATTTGAGTAGATCACAGCTCCTCAAAGGACATGACTATCCTGTCTATCCAACATGCACAGCTTTCCAAGGGATTCATTCCAAAAGACACCAATCTAGTTTATTAGTCTTTTTAATGTGATTAGTAGTCTTTTCACAACCTATAAATAGCTAGTAGACAGGTGTGATTCTTTTCGCAAAGATTTGTTATTCGGACGATTTTTCCATTATTAGTGGCAGGGCACTGGACAAAGCTCTAGGGACAAAATTGAAGTGAAATAGTTTTATACATAAGTGTTATCATAGCAAATTACATTGTATTGTGTGTGTTCCGTGTAAATGTCATGTTTTCACTTTTGAATTTCCTGCCGTCTCCGCCCCCCGCTGTGACGCCTGAAAACGAAACAAAAACTCAGATGCTGGCATCTGCCGGCCGCGTACAGCAGAGAACACTGCGGGCTCGCAGGGACAAGGTAAGTGACACTTTTCTGTGCTCGGGGTTACCGCTCTTGTTACTAAAAATTAACCCGGAGCCAGACTCGGGAATACCGCCAGGGAGGTTAATGACAGAAATTACGAATGCAAACGAATCCGAATTTCCGGACGAAATTAGTTAGCGGTAGTATGTACGAATTTTCTTTCCAGACGAATATTCATTGCAAATTCAGGATTGTGGGGAAGAAGCCCTTGTCTACCACTAACAAATTTAGTCTGAATGCAAATCCCGAAACAAATTGACTTTCGGACCTGAATCCCAAAAAACAATGAAAAATCATAATGAAAACGAAACAAAACAAATTTTTTTGCCGGTGCACATGTCTAATGGCTAGAAGGAAGAGGGATTTTTTTTGCCCAAAATCTCTCATTGTATTTTTGGGAATAAAGTATGCACTTTTGTAGGAAAATGTTTTCTGCTGCTAAGCAAATGGTTAATGCACAACTCTGGGCTGAATTTTTGTTTAAACTCCTTTTTTTAAATCCTTTAAAAAAACAGTTCAGGCCGCAATTGTTTACCTCCAATCCTGAGCTGTACCCCACCATACCTCTTCCTCACCATAAGATGTCCTATTTCTATTAGATTGAATGATGGCTAGGATCTATAGCGGTGCTGTCTTAAAACCTTGTTTGGGAGGGAGATGGTTAAAAGTGGAACCCAAATGTTGTAAAATTCCGCAATCAAAAAAACATTTTTTTTTTTTTTAAATGGACCTAGTATATCTTTGTTCTCTATAGCAGAGTGTTAAAATCTCTCATTATTAGAAATTGAAAACATAATCAAGCTCCCCTCAAGAGCTTCACTTTTATAGCATTTACTATCGATGTATTAAAAAGACAAATAGACAAAGAAAATGTTATTAATCTGTAGGAGGGATACAACACATGTATTCTCATTATCTATATCATCATTAATGAGATACTTGTTGACACAGTGGTTTGTTATTGTTTTATTGTACATGGCATCATTTATATAAATTCAATTTAAAACGTACGGTATATGAAAATGCTTTGATGTGTGTCAGTTCATACTTAAAGTTTATCTCCAGTCAAAATGTTCTTTTTGTAAGGGTTAGAACACCTGCCGGCTATTTATTGGTGTATGGGGAGATTCTCACACTCTATTTGTCGTCACTGGACAGAAAGTAACGGGAAATCCAAAATGTTACGTTTGTCACCGGAACAAGAATAGAAGAGGAATCTCCAAAAAGACACATACCTGTTATAGTGAAAAGCATCCAAGGGGGATTCATTTACTTTGGGGAGATTTTTTTTTATTTACAATGACTGCTTTTCCACTTCCTGGTCCTCTTAGGCATTAGTGATGTAGCCCATGCCTACGATTTGCATCCTGGGAAGGTAACATCACAGTGCATTGCTGGAATATCTCATCTGTAATCTCATGAGATCTCAGGGAAAGGCATTTTTCCCCTTTAGATGATGTGCATGGTCACGTGTGCCAGAGATCCAGGAAGTAAAGGGAGATATATTAATCTCCCCTTAGAAAAAATGGCCACTGTGAGAAGAATTGGGAAGAAAAATAAGGTATTTAAAGAATAAAAAATAGCAGTTATCTAGAAGCATCTGTCTGTAGATTGCCATTACTAAACATTTCTAAAGGTTATTATGTTGTAATGTTAAAGATAAGGGTAAAGTTCCTCTTTAACCACTTTTACCACCTCATCTTCAAAGCATAGACCCTGACTTACTTGTAGTCCTAGCATAAGGACAAGGGGGGGCTAAATATACTCTCTGACATAACACAAGCAGAAAGCACAGGACAACTCTGTTTTTTGCAGTTATTACTAGGGATGAGCTCCGGTTGAGATCAATTCCCGAATATGGAATGATGGACTACAATCTCAATACAAATTAGTAAACTAAACATGAGATTGTAACGCTTCCTGCGAGCACGATGGCGAGTGTTGGATCTCAGCTGCGGAGGTAAGTGGAAATGGTTCAGTAGGGAGGTTCGCGGTAACACTTTAAGTCAGTGAGTGCAGTCGGAACCCCTTACACATCATACACCATTTATCCTGGGAGCATTGAATTGTAATCTTGTTGTATAGTCACGCTCCCAATTATATAGCATTGGGGCCGTGTTGTGAATTGTAGTTCGATTCCTTAGTTGCTGCACTAAGGATCGAACTAATCTATCTCATATGGTTTGAGGAATTACCGTCCAGGGTATATGGTGCAACAGTGTTTGAGGAGAGAGCCAGTTAACGTCACTAAGCCCAATATGAGTACATGCAGGTGACAACAACTATGGATAAGCAGCAATAATGGAGTAGATAGCAGAAGAGCAGAGAGGATGTAATATGAGACTTCCCCACAAGGTGGCAGTACCAACACTTCCCCTGTATATAGAATGGCAGTGATATACTTGCTGTTTGGTGAGAGTCCAGTCAGGGGAAGTGTATGTTCCTTGGTGCTGGGGGTATCTGCAGGCGGGATCGATGAACTGTAGCTCCAGAAGCTGGTCACAGGGTCTCTGCTCACGATGGGGTTCCTAATAGCTTGCTCGACGTACTATTTTGCTAGAACGTCGAGCAAGTGTTCAGCCTCAGTTTAAGTAGGCAGAGGCAATTGTTGGGGGCGGAGCCGGAGACGAGACCCGACCCGAGCGTCTCCTAGCAACGGGACGCCGCCGGGCCTCGTCCGTCGCGTCACACTGCCTGTGAGAAGGAGAGGAGGAGCGCTGCGGAACGGCCGCCCGTCGCCTAGCAACTGGACGCCGATGACGGGGCCGTCCCCGCGCTGGCCTCAGAGTCCGGCACAGCCTGCGTTCCTGACAGAGATTGTAGTCAATCAGAGGAGCAAGCTTGGTGCTGCTTTACAACACACAGGGACCAAGGAGAACAAAAGTTGCCACCCTCCAGAAGGAAGGACAGTATCAGCACCAATTCAGAGATGATTGGAGGATCTACAGCCGAGTGATACACAAATAAGATACATTTTTGTTATTAATTACGGCATATCAATGCATTTTACATATTTAACTGCTGAGTTTAGAGTACCTTTAATTCTGTTTTGCTAAACAAGGCATCATTTTGCACAGTGAACAGACAATCAGCCACATATCAGTGTCTGACAGAACTGCATAAAACGCCCCTAAAAATAGAACTATGGCTGCCTCTGTGTAAGAGCTAAATATAGAAAAAAAGACTTTTAAACATTACGGATGAGATGGCTAGGCATGACATTTATTGCTCCAGGAGTTCCCCTGTCTTGGGGGCCAATATGAGTTGGGGCCCATGTTTGCCCAGGGAAATTCAATGCTTTGAGATATAGCGAGCAACTTCTAAGAACAAAGATTGTTACTGTATGTTATACCAGATGCAGTGACCAAAGTTCAGTAACATTATTTTTTTCTGTTGAAGTTAGTGTCTGATCTGAGGATGAAGATCTCGTGTTTCACATTGAAAGGTTTTTCGTTAATTTTTGCAATAATAGGGTTACTTACTGTCTGTGCACCTAGTGAATCTAGCAATGCTATAAAAGTACCTGTGTCATTGGAAGTACAGTGAATACAACTGGGGGGGTGAAAACTAGGCCAGATTAAGGGCCTACTGTACGTGGCTTTGTTTGTGTCAGAACTGTTCTAACCCTATCC
This sequence comes from Nanorana parkeri, assembly GCF_000935625.1. NCBI lineage: Eukaryota > Metazoa > Chordata > Amphibia > Anura > Dicroglossidae > Nanorana > Nanorana parkeri. The sequence goes on along the minus strand of NW_017306448.1, from coordinate 1,487,146 downwards.
AATTCTATGGGAATGGAAATGCAGCTAAATGACCAACAGAAAGGCGTATGAAGTAAGAGTGGGTGGGTTCAAGATCTCAGCTACAGAAGTTGGACCACATTTGCACCAGATCATCATGTTTCTGAAATCCTGGGGCACCTCAATTCCCTGAAGTTGCCTACTGTACATGTCTAGTGTTGGAAGGTTCACTGGGTAAGTAGGTTTACTTAAAATGAAATTAAGCTGATCACATTTACATATATATCTAAACATGTATAAATCCTTTTATATTCCCTTTAATTGATGGATAAATCACTGCTGGGTTTTCATGCTTTATTGTCGTGATTCAAACCCGTTGATCAACAACATATGCACTTGGCTCCCCTGTGGAGCTGTAATTGTTTCTTAGCTAACATTTCTACAGTGGCATAATAAAAAGTAATTATTCCACCCAAGAACTTTGCCTCTTGTCGCTCTGCATGGTAAGTATGTCGATGATGGAAGTTGGATTAATTCTTTGTCTGTTTTTGAAAGCCTGTCTTAATTCCCGATTGGTCAAATTGTCTGTATTCAAGTTCATTAGATTCCAGTTTAATTAAAATGCAGCTGTTTGAATTCTTATTACATTTCAAAGATTCCACACACAACGGCCATGAGACGGCTCCGCTAGTTCCTAATGAATGATCTGATCAGCCACTGGGAATATTCCTGCTTACAGAAAAATTCTATTCCTCTTAATACTACAAATGAGACCATCTTTTAAAGTAATCTCATTGTGTTTAAGTTAAAGCACTGTCTTCATTTAGGGTTATTAAGACGGTTTATAAGAAGTTCACAGAACGTAGGACCAACTCGCTGTTGCTGTTGTAAAGCGTTTATTAATCAGTGGCTGCAATGGAACAATGAGGGAACACTTCATAAGGCACGGCAATGAGGACTACTTTAAAGAACAGCATTGGACAATAAGCAAAGTAAGTGTTCCAGTTTAATAAGATCTCCTGCAGCTAGATTTAACAAGGTTTTCTGGTAGAACTGTAGATTCTTGTCACCACCACTTTATGTTCCAATGTGTGTGTGTGTGTGTGTGTGTAAGCTTGCAGTGGCTTCAAAGAGAAAGAGGGTAGTGAACCATTGCACCAGTATGTATTTTTCCAGGCTTGAAAAATCTAAAAAATGTTAACTGTTCCCCACTGTATCCAAATTTGAAAAAATTTTGTTTAAGGCCATTCTTAAAATACCACCAATTATGGAGATTTAGCTAAAAGGGCAGCCCTTTGCACCACATAAATGTAATAGATGACATGCATAGACATTGAATAGAAAGGCTGCAGTTCTTGAACCGGTTTAAAGCCATCTCCGGACATGACAACCCTCTCCCCAATCCATTCAAAATATTTAAAGCAACACTAAATGCCTCTTGATGTCCCATGGAGACACCCCTTTGGACGTGCTCCCAGTGTGCGTATACGGCCTTACATTGTCTGACAATGCAAGCCACTCCTCCTTCTCCCTCCTGTGACCTCATGTGCGCACTCGCATTGCAAGTGTCTGGTCTCATTGGGCAGTCACATACATCGGGGTGTGGTACTGCGTCCTAGCAGTGAATTAGGTTAAAAGGCCACAAGAGTTTAGTACCACTTTAATTGAAATAAATTACCTTTTGAAGGAATTGGCATCTGCAGATCAGGAGAACGACCTACTCTGAAAAAGACCTTCTTGTTTCCCCAAAACGTGCAGCCCCAGACTGAACAGCACTGTTACTGATATGCTTGACTTAAACATCAGCAGTTATTCGCTCATCTCTGGCCACTATGCAAATAAACAGAATAGCCAGATAATGTATGCATTGTTTGTTAATTCTTTATGGTTTTTTTCAGATAGTTAAAAATATAATTGGCTCTTTAAAAAATCCTGAGTTTTCCTACTATAATGATTTCCTTATAACTCCAGTGCTGTATTTAGTGGTACCTCTGGGTCAGTGCCTAGGGCACAAGGGTCAAAGGGGGCAACAGCAAGCCCCAAAATGTACAAATTGTCATAACGTGCTCCTTATTTTGCTTCCCTTTTCTGTCTACCTATGGAAATGTATAGCTAACTTCAGTAACAGAACAGTATGGGAAAGGGGAGCAGGGCATGTTGTGAGGAGTCATAACTTAAGGCTTGTGATAGTTTAGTGATAGTTTGTGATAGTTTTTATGCCATCTCTACCTTGTCTTATTTGTTTGTCTGTCCAGTTGTAAAGTACATCTACAAATAAATCAGATATCTGACATTGCTTCTCTTTTAACAATTCCTCATGTGCAAAAAAATACAGTAGGTCATATTTGAACCTTAGGTTGCATAACATTGGTATAGCGATTTATCAGAAAGTATGTTTTTGATACACTTTTTTGTTAGCTGCTTCCCAATCTCTGCTCTCCATAGTTAGTCCCTTGTGCTCTTACTAGTGATATGGTGATCATATCCAGGTCTTTGAACTGTCCCATGAGCCTCTAAAAATGCTATTTGGTGCTTAGAAAAGGGACTTCAGGCAAACAAAAAGAAAAGCTAGTCTGCAAATTCAATAAAGCTGAAGTTTACCCAGCTTATATTGTACCCTGTTTTTTCCTGTCTGCTTTTTAATAAAACCTTTCTTATATACATTATTTTAGACTTTAAATTGAGAGTTTTCATTTGCCCAAAATTTCAACAAAATTCAGAATCAGGAGATTTCTTTAAAATTTTAATATTTTGACAAATTCCTCTGCCTTCTTTGTCACTGTTGATAGATTTAGTAACACATTCAGCGTGCTGAAATGTATATTTTTAGGACAATTTACAATAGACTAAAAATTAACAGACTATTTTATTGATGCATGAGTTTTTGTTCATTCATTATTTAATTATTTACATTTGCTATCAGTTATTATCCTGATTATTATTTTTTTTTGGATAATTTCTGTGACTAACTCAATTGTTTTATTTGTAATTTTAATTGCCATTTGTGTGGATTTCCTGCATGTTCATGCATTAATTTGTTTGCGAGTTTGCGCTATAGTATTGCCAACATACTATGTATTTGTATGTATTTGATCTGTCACAATGCACTTTTTCATGTAGTGACTGTTTCGATGCAGTCCACTCTCCTCCCCTTCTCCCGTTGGCCGGCTTTAGGAGCCCCCGGTGTCGCCTGGCCAAATGAGGGCATCTGTTTTCGTTCCCTCGGGCAGCCGGACGCTGGCGTTTTCCGTCTCGCCATTCGGCGGTTGGAGGAGAGAAGAGCTGTCACTTTCTCTGCAGGTGTGCCTCTCATTGGCCCATCAGGCTAAGACTATGGTGGAGAGGTGCGCTCCAGTGCTGCTAATTTAGTTGTGGCAGCTGGTCTTAGCAGGCGGACCTGCAGAGACAGCTGCACATTGTATAATAGGCTGAGAGGCTCCATGTGACCATTCTTGGATAGATCATGATTATTCATTCTCTAATCACCTTTTGTTTAAAGGAGAACTATGAGGTGAGTGCTTTTCACTCACCTCATAGTTCTAGCCGAGCTGTGACAATGAGACTGTCACAGGTCGGCTCAGTAGATCGGGAGGTGAGCGAACACATACCGGCGTTCGCTCACCTCTTGATCCTGTCACGGCTCTCTGCCGTGACAGGGGAGGTGCTGGATACCCCCGCTCCGATCCGCCAGTGCTGACTGGCGGAACGGACGGGGGAGGGGGGCGGGTACAGCTGGCTCTGCCTCTAGATAGGCAGAGCCAGCTGTCAGTCACGCAGCTGGGTGGATCCGGGCACAATTGTCGGGATCCGCTTCAGCTGCGGCGTCTCAGTATACCGCGAGCAGCAGCTAGTTTGTGTCCTCCCGTTACCCTAAGGAGAACTATTGGGAAAAGCCTTAACCCCATAGTTCTCCTTTAAGAGTCAGGCAAAGATAGTGATGTATCAGGTTCTGATGAAAGAGGGTTTTCCTCAGAAACGCATCAACTGAAGGAGGGTCAGCGTGCAGATGGCTTCGGCTTAGTACCAGCACTTCCTTTCCCTCACCCCATTTTTGTGTATTCATCTTGATGGTCTCCTAAGATTATATCGCTTTCTGCTCGTTTGTACAAGCTGGTTTGTAAGTACCTTTTCAGCTCTGTGTTTTATCATAATAAATCAATTTTACACTATGGAGGCGCTCCTTTTGCTTTGTCCTCATCAGATTTTCGGTTTCCCCTGACTGTGAGGAGCTGCCCCCCTGTATATACTTTTGGAAGACCATTTTCAGGAGCAGTTATTGTGTTTTGGCGCAGTAACTTTTTAAAATGTATTTATGTCCTATGAGGTTGGTTTTGGGGTGCAATGGTATCCCCCCCCCCCCCCCTTCAATCATTAATTTTTATTCACATTGTGAGGGAGTAGCTCTGCATCAGGGTTTATGTAACTTCCTGGATGAACTCACAACAGGCACAGAAAACAACAGTTCTTAGTGAAACACACATGTAATTTATTTAAAATCCAATGTTCCTTTGCTCCACCCACTGCCCATAATGCCCTGCAAATTTCATTCACAAAGCTATTTGCTGTATGAATGGTTTATAAATAGCCCCTACTGTATGTACATCAGCAAAACAGAAAACAAGAAAATTAAACCTTGGCACTTGGCAACTTACTAACATACAGGGTCTCTGGCTACCCGATCTGGAGCAACCTATTACTGCCCGGGTACATGGGCTGTATTTCACCATCCTGAAAAATCTTAGTTCCCTCACTTAATCAAAACAAAGAAAATATTCAGCGAACAAGTGTAATCTGGACATACATACTTTCCATCCTGGATACAACCAAATGTTTTTTTTGGCCTGCTGTTATAGCATATTGTGGTATTGTGTGTCAATTCCACTGTTGAATTTGGTGTTATGATCACCCAGGACTCTCAGCCAGAAGAGCTGAGAGGTGTCAGGAAGCAAGGGTTTTTCTGGATTCCGCTTGGGATCTGGTAACCAGGAGATTTCAAAGAGAAAGATGAGATCTCCATTCTTGGGTCCTTGTTTTGGTAATGCACAGGTATGCACAGCCCTTAAGAAAATGATGCTGGCTAGGGGACTTAGCACCTGCTAGGAAATAGGAACAAAAGGTGTTCAGGAGTCAGGAGGACTCCCCCAGAAGTCAGAGAGGAGTCAGGTGAGCTCCTTCTGGGAAATAGGAACAGAAGGTGTTCAGGAGTCAGGAGGACTCCCCCAGAAGTCAAAGTGGAGTCAGGTGGGGTGTGTGCTGGAGGTACACAAAGAAAGCCAGGGAGGCTAGGAGAAATGTTGGGGCTGGGAGAGCTGAGAGCCAGAAGGGCTGCTCGTAGAAGTGCGGGACAACACTACAAAGAGGACCAGAATGATTGATGTTAGGAGTGGAAGCCAGACATGTGTTGTTGCAAGCAGTGCACGGATGCTGTACTGAACAACCCCTGCGAGGGTATCCAAGGTTTATGTGTGAATGTTAATTTAAATAAAAGTGGGCTACCAAGCCCTTAAATGTGCTAATGTCCACTGACATTCCAATATAGAAAAGAAACAGACAGCTAAAAACAAATTTAAAAAAAATTGATAGCGCACAAATTAAGTCAAGTACAAAAAAAAGGAAAATCACAAATACAAAAAACACTAAATAAACTAAATTATCCTAACAAAATTTAAATAGTAGATTTTTTTTTATAAAGAAAATTTCACCTAAGCATATAAGAAATAATATGCTTCCTTATTTACGAGATGTATCCAAAGGCAAAATTGGTGATTTGCCTACAAAATCAATTTCCAATCAATCACTGCTATTGCAACCACTAAAAGTATAATTAACCCCCCCCCAAAAAATGTTATTTATTGCAACTTACCAAACCCTGGATGTGGTGGCTGCATTCCTTTTCATTTTTTTTTTTTTTAGGCATTTAAGAAGCTCTTTACATTGGTCAGAGTTTTCATGTGACCATCCTGACCAATGAGTGGCCTGCCATTTGCGAGCATTATTCAAAATGCTCAGTGCAGGGCTGCAGTTTGGTGTATGACCATATGACCATACGACCATACACCGGCTGCGGCAGGGAAATGGTGGTTCCCCCAAATTTTTAACCAGCACTGGTGGGGAGAGGGGGCAGATTTGTGGGGGCAGTTTTATTTTCTCAAATTTGGTAAGAAACTGGAATTACCCTTTAAGCTTACCCATAGGGGACCCCTAAAGTGTATTTAAATGTAATAGTTATTTTTTTAAATTTTAATGGTGGTGTGTTATAATCCCTGTCATTTCTGATTGCTGACAATGGGAAATGGAAAAGGTGTACATGGGCAGGGCAATATAGAAGGAAATGTAAACGTTTCCCAGTACACTATCCAGCTAGTCATCAAAAAATAAACACTGATATATTAAGGTTAAAAACAAAATGTATTATTACATCTGTTTGCAAATACACATTGAAGCCACACTGCCGTGTCAAGGCGATTCTGTAAAGTTTGGTCCCCAAGTATGGCACATACTGTGTGTAGCAATGCACATACTGAGAGCAGGATATCAGAGGCACCCCCGTAAAGGTACATACATATACCTGAAGCCCAACATTGCTTAAGGTGGGTTACAACTGACTGTGTGCCCCACTGGGGAAATGTGGCCTCTATATTTGTCCTGGTGGCCATTGTGGCCAAATGAGGATAAAATCCAAATTTGTAACTTGCTATCAGAAAAGGACTAGTGGGGACAGAGGTTTAACTATCGCCTACTCCCATTTAACCCCAAAATGTATCCCTTATCACTTAATCCTACAATCCTAAATTGTAACCCCTAAACACTGGATCACTATGACTAGCACTATTTTAACCCATAAACTAAGCCCTAACATTAATTAACCCCTATTCTGTTACATACTCACCTTGTCCTGCTTTAAAAGCCTGTGCTCAGATTACATGTATACCAGTAAAAGAATGCTAACCTGCTATCCATCAAGTACTTGGACATGATTTTCTTCTGTACAGTCAACAGAGTGATGGCTCTGCACTTGGACTAGCACCACTTTTCAGAGGTGGATGCTGGCATATGTTAGCTCAGAATCTAAGCTTCAGCTGACACAGGCACAGAACAATAGGATAGCCAGTTTTCCTTTAAAGCAGTGACATCAAAGTACCAGGCCCGGGGCCAATTGCGGCCCGTGAACCGGTACTGTGTGGTCTGCAGCCAGTTGACAAGTCAGGCACGCAATCACGGACCGCGTACCTGACTTGCGGGAGCAGCTACACGTCTGCATCTCTATCGAATGCAGACCGCTTAGCTGCTGGTGACTGTGCCGGCACTCAGTTCCTTTCGGCCATAGCTCAAAGCCGAAAGGATGGATTAGTAAGGTCTGCACCAGCCAAAATGTGTTTCTGTGTGTGTGTGTATGTATGTATGTATGTATGTATGTATGTATAGGTGTATTTGGCCCCATTCACACCTGTATGTTTATGTGTGATTAGGGATTCCTGCATCAGGAATCAATCACTATCCCTGGATGCATGATCGATGCTAGGGATAGTGATTAATTGCTAACCGCATGTAATCAGATCACATACCATTACATGCGCTGTGCAGGCGTTTACATGCAGTGGCTGTCACCTGAACATTAACTTGAATGGGTGAGAGTTGCTGCTTGTAAACGCCAGATTAGGGATTCCTACTGCAGGAAAACGCAAATCGCACCTAAACTTACAAGTGTTACTGGGGTCTTATTGTGTGTATCTTAGTGTTTGTAATTCTGGTTGTTTGTGCGGATTTCTATGTGTGCGGATCTGACAATACACACACAAACCATCACATCAAAATATACTGACATTGCGTACAAACAAACCATCACAAACACATATACTGACATTATCAACACACACAGACATTAACGCTGGTACTGTATATAGTTACATTTTATTTTGAAGAATGAAATTTGGCAAGCGGCCCCATGGGAGAAAAAAACTTGTCCAGTGGCCCCCGAGTGAGTTGAGTTTGAGACCCCTGATTAAAGAGAACCTGTACTCTGGAAGCTGTGAAGGCAAGCAGAGTGTGAAGGACTATTGAGAAATATCTATAGGCTTCCTCTCCAGCAAGTGAGTAGCACGTAAGTGTCATCACCAAATCTCACCTCAGATCTAATGAGATTAGCAGTCAGAGACAGGAGTGCCCTAGGAGTGCCCCTTACACCAGTAATGTCCATTTATTTGGACTAAACGTCACAGATATCGCATAATCCAATCCAACGTTTCAGGACCACACAGGGTTCCTTCACCTGATGAAGTGACATTTTTTGAACTTCATTTGCTGAGTACTGGTGATTTCTATCCTTCATTGACTGTTGTGCAGGGCGCCATCCGTGATTGTCACTGCGAGCACCACCATTGCTACTTGGACCAGAAGCACTGTAAGGAGTGCAGGGGGACTTACTGTTTTCTGTTATATTTAGGAGAAATTCAATGCAAAAGCTACATTTTATTCTGGTCACTGCTTAGGTGCAATTAACATTTCTAGATATAACCTACAAGACTGCAAATCTTCACTTTTTGAATTTAGGTCCACTTTAAAGCCTTAAAACTTTTTTTAATTCTAGAATGTGAAGTCTGCAGTTTTTGTCCATAATAGATGCAGTCATAAACAATGCAAACACATGTGATTAAAGCACAAACAAAATATATACGCTTCTCATAATATGCACTGCAGTGTACTTGGGCCGGGATGAACTGAAAAATTAATCTGCTGAAGTTTTGCTCATAAATGATAAATAGTTTGTGGACAATTCTGATACATTCCTCTAGTACTGCAAAACATTTCTCTGGAGTCTCATTTCATGAAGAAAAAATACAGAACATACAGGCTTGGAAATCAATTATTTAGGCTAAAGATATGCACTCAAAAATGCACAATTAATTTTAGTTGTTTTAAAGTGAAATTTTCTGAATATTGTGACATGAGGAATGGGGAAGTCATCGAGAGTCAAACGTTTGTTTTGGCTGAGATAAGCTCACCACCTGGTAGAGAGGAACCTGCCTGTTTAGTCAAGCCTGGATGGCAAGGATTTATTTTCTGGTTTATTTTTGTTTTATGGCAACCTATTAAATAAAACTGACTGCTAGTCAGATTGAAGAAGAACTTTGCTGCCTGGACTACCTTTTTTCCCAGGGAAGGTGATCCCCAATTTGAGCTATACCCCCACAATATACTCCGCCAATTCAGAGAATAGAGGATCGGTACCTAAGCTTAGCATAGGACTTAAAGCAGACATTGGCATTTTTTGCGGCTCGTGGGCTGTATCCAGCCCTTGGTCTGTTGCTGTCCAGTCCACTGATCTGCGCTCCATTATGACTGGCTGACAGTGAATCCACAGGCATCCAGGGCTGGAGCAACCACTGCAAGCCATAGCCCAGCACAAGTCAGCGATCGGTCTGTGTGCAGACCACGTTTCTCTTAAGTCCTTGATTGTTAGGATTGCTGGTGTCCTGGCAACCAATGATGTCAGGGGTCCTCCTCAGCAGTCATTGGTTGCTAGGACCACTGGGTCAAAGAACTAGAAGCTGCTTTTTGATCATAAGCACAAGACAAAGATTTAAATGTCTCAGCAGAGTTTAATACTCCCTATGCTCCAGTATATTGGCTCAGTGTCATTTTATGAAGCTATTGTTTTTACGGCAAGCATGCTCTTTATGTATCCTTTGGAGAGGTACTTGTACTAGGTCACCAGGGAGATGTAAAATGATCCGGAAGCAGTAAAGCAATATCTGTTAATTTCTCTGCATTTGATGTATCTAGTTAATCGCTTAAGCTGCTTAGGTGTTAATTAACTTCCATGGGAGAGTCGAATCTGATTTATTTATTTTCCCCCCCCCCTGTTTTCTCTCACCCTGTGTGAAGACATAATTACTCCCTTGTGGACGGGAAGAGTCGGACAAGGAGCTGAAATAATTTAGTGAATGCAATATTAGCAGTTATCTTATTGGAAATTCATTAAATGCTAAGCTAGTGCATGACTGCTAATAGGGATATCCAAAGAAGTTGTATTCGTAGTAATGCATTCCATCTACTCTCCAAGGTAAAACAAAGCATTTGGTATTTTGGCATAATCTTGGACAATGAAGCACTGAGATGATAAATATGAAATATATATGTATATACAGTATATGTATTTTTGTATAGATATATATACATATATGGCAATGTACCTGATATAAACAGTGGTTTATAAGGCTAAAAGAAATGAATGCAGACATTCAAGACTATATAAAAAGTAACACTACAGGTTAAGTGCTTTTTTTCTTTTTAATATTTTTATTAGGTTTTTACAAAACTAAAGAGAGAAGGAATTCATATTAACACATCTGTAGGATAAGGTCAAGAAGAATAGTAATTTAAAAAATGAAAACTATAATCTTTTATTTATAGCGTGGCAACATATTGCACAGCACTGTACATTGAGCCCTTATTTATACTTGCTGTGGCGTGAATGCATGCAAAATTGTGCCACAAATATGTGTGGTCATAAAACTCATTAAGTTTGTGGGTCATACAGCTGCAAGAGCTTCTTTTTTGCATTAGTTGCATGTAGGGCAGCCCATAGAAATTAATGGGCTGCCCTATGTGGGCACGCAACAAATGCACCAAAGCATGCAAATACACTTTGCATGTGTGCATATGTAGCAAGTTTGAATAGGGGCTAGATCTGAACTCCAGAAAATAAAAATAAATACATATATAACTGAATTACATACAGTATATGGGTGCTTCAGCTAGTCCTTAGAAATACACAGCCCTCCCAGACAGCAACAGCCAGGCTGAAGAGCCTTCTACTTTTTTTCTGCTACTAGATGTTCTCCGTTTTCTGAGTTGAATGGCAGCCAATGTCATTCAACCCACATTTGAGAAGAGTTGAGTATTACTGCACGGAGCTCACATGTCATTACATAAGCACTGTATGGTGCAAAAGTAAAGACCACTCCCCATCACAGCCGGAGGAGAAGAGGAAGTACCCACAATGAGAAAGAGAGATAGTTGGGGAGAGAGAGAGAGAAGAGGGAGGGCCAGGGGTGGTAGGGTTCTGAAAACTAGACTTCTGCTTTAATCAATACATTAATACCCCTTGGTCACCTCCCCTGCACCAGCCTGTGAACAATAAAGAAGCAGCAGTACAATGATAAGGTAATCTATTTCCTCCTGTCATCATGTATGATGTCAGCACAATGATGATGCCTCCTAGTGCTGTCCCTCCCTACATGGCTGTGCAAGGGATTGCAGGAGGTTAATATCTTAACAATCCCTGCTAGTTACATTAGTTAAAAATACATTTAAACATTTTCAATGAAATATATACAAAGTTCAGCTTGTTTGTACTGTATTAAGTGGAGAAAGCATGGAATAAAGTTAAAACAAGCTCATCACTGCTATTGAAGTGCAGGTAGTCATCTCTGAGTTATTAATGCGTTTTAGATAAATCAGCTCCGAAATTACTGCACGCAGTTTACCCTAGAAAGGATTTTATTTCATGTAGCTTCATGTGTCATAGTTCATATGGCCTGGAAACATCTGTAACCCAAATCTAACGGCTAAAAGATTCTGGACATAGAGGTTGAGCTACTTTCTACAGGTCATAGAGCTCCAAGCTGACTGTCCATCTCCTTCTCTGCTGTTGTAGGAAATCTCCAATGCCTTCCTGCCCAGTACAGAGGATGTCAATGGCACCACTGAAGTAATTAATGTTAATGTGTTCCTGTCATTAAAATTCACACTTCTCATGAATCAATAGTCTTTCAGCATTACCAAACACGGTTAGCATTCACCCTTTTTAACAAGAATAAAACGATCCCCGTTTCCCAGCTTCCCTAGGCACTCTAGATCACATGGTCTTTGGCTGCCAATCAATATGCTGCAGGGAGCAAACTAATTTCATTCTGCCATTGGACAAGAGTTTAAAAAATGGTGGCTCTTTTCTACCTAAATAATTGCAAACTATACACAGAAACTAGTTCTTTATTGAGTTAGCCCAGCTTTGTGATCATGTTAGACCTATACGTGAAACATATCTTTAATAAATGAACATGGACCATTAAAGAAGAACTCCGGTCAAAGAAAAAAAACTTACCCTTGCAGTGGGTCTACACCCGCAGTGCAAGGGTTAAGTGCTTGGCAGTCAGCACTCAGCTTTCTTCCCCTACACTCCAGCTATGAACTGTTCCTATGTGTCCTCACGTCTAATGCAAGTCAATAGACCTGCATTTGGCATGATGAGGTCAATGGTTCTTAGACAGCTGGAGCCCGGGGGAAGATGAGACTGAGGGGACCGGTCTAGCAGCCCGGGGCAAATCAGTGGGACGGAGGATCAGGTAAGTAAATCTCCTTTATTTGAGTCCCCTAGACAAAATGAGCACTTAACCCATGCAATAAGGGGGTAGCCTCACTGCAAAGGTTTTGAATAAAATAGGAAAAGATTAGAATCCCTGTTTGGGTTTTTATTTTTCTTTGTGCCCCTGCTAGATAGACCTACTCCTTAAATTTGTCTTAGGCTCCATTCCCACAGGTCATAGCGGGGACACGTGTCATGAGAACGGTCATCATTGCACCAAATGCAGTACTTTGTTTCCTGCATTTGGTGCACATCCCCATTGGGTCCCTAGATGCACGCCAACCGCATAAAAGAAGTACATGTCACAATTTTGGTGCCATGCTTTCTGCATTTTTTCCCCTCGGGAAAGAATGTGTTTGCTTGGCTACGTTTGGGGTGCCATTGTATTGTAATGGCAATGCAAACACATTTCACATGTGTGCACGTATCACGAACGTGTGTCGAAACGTCCACGTTTGATGCACGATCACGATACGCCCTAAGTGATTAATAGGCAAAATGTGATGGGAATTTTTTCCCTATATTTTAGAGTTTTTAATCAAACGAGAAGTAAGAATACATCTTCCAATGCAGACTCCTGTTTCAGTGACAGACTCAGTTTGTAGAGATTTCCCCTCACTTCCTTTTTTCCCAACAGGCAAAAACAGTAAAAAACGTAAAAATAAACTGACAGGGGTTTAACCCTTCCTTACTCTAGTCTAAAACAAAAAAAAAAAAAGGTTTTGCTACACATACACTTAAAGGAGAACTATGGGTTTTACGGCAGAGAGCCGTGACAGGATCGAGAGGTGAGCGAACGCTGGTATGTGTTCACTCACCTCCCGATCTACTGAGCCGACCTGTGGCAGTCTCATTGTCACAGGTCGGCTAGAACTATGAGGTGAGTGAAAAGTTGATGTTTTTACATGTATCTAAAATATTCAAAAGATGAAAGTACAGAGGGTATTTCAGTTACTTCAGAATGTCAAAGTGTCTACATTTTCTTTTAACAAGTCATTCTGCCTTTATGTTTCTGTTGTTACTCACTAAGACATGCTGTAATGACAGACAGACTTGCCAAACAACTGAGCTGTCATTATGTTAGCATGCCTTTCAGTGAACAAATATAGGATATAATAAGGAACCAGCATGACAGTGAAATGTATTTAGGGGATTGTGGGAATTTTTTTTAACACATAATAATGTGAATTGTCTTTTATAAATTGAAGATCAACTCCGGACAACAAAGGATATGTAAAGTCCCAGCATATAGTATACCATTATAAAATCAGCATTGTAATAGGAATATATACTACAGTGGATTCTGATAATGCAATCAAAGCTTACTTGAAAAAATCCCTTTTATGTAGTGAGTGCCGCCTTCTGTCTGCCCATCACTTCCATCAACTTCCTGGATTCCCAGTGTGCTTTGCCTCTCTTTCCCTGCTGCTTGGTGTGATGCAATCTCCATTTTTCAAGACTTCATATCCCATCATGCATTGCTTCCAATGTCCAGCCTATGGGCATCTTCAATAGGTAAGTTTACAAATATAGATGTATATGGTTATTAGGAGTGGGATAGAACTTATAAAAATACAGATTTATTTTTAGCTTTTGACCATAGGATTTTCTTTCCTTACTGTGATATTATTACTTTTCTACTGGAAACTCCTTAAAGTGTACGTAAACTCTAAATCTACTTTTTAGTATATTTTGGCATTGTGTTTGCAGTTAGCTTAAAATGACCTTGGCAGGTTCAGGGGCAGGGGCACTTTATCCAAAAGCAAACCTGTCTATTTGTTAAAACACTGACTTGCTGCTCCCTGGCTGCTGAGTGTATTTCACATTACTCTAATTTCTGTTCCTCCACTGCATACTGTGGTTCATCCAGCTGTTTCTACATCTTGTAGGAAGGTGAAGTGTGCATAGTGAGCTGACAATACTGCTACTACTTAAAGGAGAGCTATGAGGTGAGTGATTTCCACTCATCCTCATAGTTAGAACATGTGACAAAGAAGCTGTCACAGGTTGGCTCTATTGATCGGGAAGTAAGCAGAAACATGCAGCTGATCTGCTCACTTCCCGATTGTCTCCCCGCAGTGAGCGGTGACTGTCAGTCACCACTCCCCGCATGGATTCCCGACTCCCATCTACAATCCTCCAGCGCTGAGTGGAGGAACAAATGGGGGAGGGGGCGGGCACAGCTGGCTCTGCCTCTAGATAGGCAGAGCCAGCTGTCACTGGGTGGATCTCGGCAGTATTGTTGGGATCCGTCCCCCATACGGCTCTCACAGTATATTGCGAGCATTGGATAGACATGTGCGATTCGTTTCGTTCCGAATCGAAATTCGGACGAATTTTCGGAAATTCGGAGACCGTATTACTGCTAAAACTAATACAAACAAATCGAAATTCGGATGTATTTTCGGAACTTCGGAGATTCGGATGCATCCGAATTACAGCTAAAACGAATCCGAATTCTCGATTTCCTAAAATTCGTTAGCGGTAGTCTGGTCGAAATTTTGTTTATTGGAGAAGATGAAAAAATACATAAATTGTGAGGTTCCCCCCCAATTCATACCAGACCCTTTAGGTCTGGTAGGAATGTTAAAGTTAAAAGAAAAAGTGTGTGGGGTTCCCCCCAAAATCCCTACCAGACCCTTTAGGTCTGGTAGGAATTTTAAGGGGGAACCCCAGCCCCCCAAAATGGGGGGGGGGAAACGTGGGGTACCCCCTAACAGTCCTCCCTTTAAATAAGGGGGCACCCAGATGCCGCTCTCCACCCTTGTGAATGAGTAAGGGGTACATGTACCCCTACCCATTCACTAAAGGGTTAAATCAAATAGTTAGTAAAAAGTCCAGATGTCAACTACTACATAGCATTCGGAAACTCCCGAGTGCTATTCGTGAGTTTCCGAATGCTATTCGGGTCTGTGAGCCGAGGTGTCATAATGCTTTTCATATGACACCTCGGCTCACAGACCCGAATGCCGCAACGAATTCAATTGCTGACCCGAATCCGAAAAACAAAATATGCAAAATCCAAATCAAAACGAAACTACACTAAACAATTTTTTTGCTGGTGCACATGTCTAGCGAGCAATAGCCCGCTATATACTGAACTTTGGGTCACATAAGGAGGTTAGTATATGTCATCCCGTGACCCTAAAGAGAACTATGGGGAAAAACACTTACCCCATATTTCTCTTTTAAGCAGCTAAGCCCTGCCAGCCTGCAACAGGAAGTGCTGTTATTTACAGGATCTCCAGGTAAGACATTTTGCACTAGAACACGCACAATACAACCTTTTTTCAGCACACTTATCGGCTAGCCAGCAAAACAAATTACACTGTTACACTGAGGTTTTAGTGGCAAATATACTGGGGGGAATTTATCAAAACTATAGCAGACAAAATGTGGAGCAGATTTGCACTGCAACCCAGTGGCATCACAAGGGGGGTGTGGGGGGTGCGGCCCTCACCCGGCTGACATCATTGCAGGGGTGACACCAAAATGACCAGTCATTTTGGTGTCACCACCTCTAAAAAGTCGGGCACTCGGTCATGGACCGAGAGCCCTGACAGTGTCAGGAGAGAGGAGGGGACCCGGCAGCATACCTCATCCTGCCGGGTGAACATTCCCTCCTCTCTCTGCTGGCGTCCTTCACCAAGATAGCCGCCGGCAAGGTGTCAATCAGATCGCCGCGCATGCGCGGTGACATCATTGTGCATGCGCTAGGTGACGTCACGCGCGCTGACGAAACGGCAGGGTGTCATCAAGTCTTGAGACCGGGTGACACGCGGCCTCGGGACGCCCCTGCTGCAACCAAGCAGCTTCTCTCTCTCATTTTCAAATCTTACCTGAGCAAACTGAAGAGAGGTGCTGATTGGTTACTATGGGCAATTGCTCCAGATTCTGTTTGCTCCAGTTTTGATAAATTCCCACCACTGTATGTAGAAGCCACACCGCACAGTCAAGGTCGCTCCGAAAAGTGTGACCCTCAACGTGTATATAAAAGAGATCCCATCCTGGGACATATGTAGCAGTAAATAAGTTGAGGGCAGGTATGACTGAAGGTAGCTCATTCCTTGTTAGAGATACAGGGACATACAAGAAGAAGTCCAATATAATACAATGGCAGCTGAATAGCTCCATTGTGTCCCCGCACAAAATCAAGAAAGCAAAACAAAAATGGCAACAACTCAAATTAATAAGCAGAATTTTTAAAGTAAGGGTCACATGGACAGGGCATTTCACAGAAACTCAAATCAATTTATAACTAGCATTCTAAAGTAAGTTTCACATGGACAGGGCGTTTCACACAACAATACAATACAACAATTTCCAATAATTTGCATAAAAAAACTGTGTATAGTGAAGGACATATTGAAAGACAGATGTTGGGTTTACATACACTTTGTGCCATGTGTAACGCATTTTTCATAGTACTCTACATTTCCCTATGCTAAAAATGCTCAATTATGGAATGCTTTGACTAACAAGCAGCCAACAAACACCCAGCCTTTCACTCCTTCCTGCATATATATCAGCCCTTGGAAAGCCATTCCTCAATGCTCAGATATAAGGAATGGAAAGGAAAGACAGACTCTAATCAGGGCGCAGCTGTAGCAATTACGGCTACATAAAAAGTTTCAGTTCTTCTGCTAATTATTCTTATACACATCAAACAACCAAGTTTATGTACAATTCATGTTATTTGTAAAAATAGAAATACAATTATAAACAGTCATGAATGTTATGGTTTCAACGTGACAAATGCTTCCTCCTAGCTATAGAGATGAGCGAGGAACATCTGGAGATAAAAAGCTAGCATTGGTAATTAATCCAATGTCTAATGTTTGCTTTGCCTTCATTCCTTATTTTTATTTACTCCATTTATAGGGTCATAACAGTAGGTGGTGTAGTGTACTGAAGCTTACCATTAGTACGCATACCATGCCATGTGCCTGAGACAGAAATAAAAGATTTTAATATTTGAAGTTATTTAGCAATTCTAGGGAAGTAAAAATGATTTGGTGAACAGCAAATTCTCTCAACATTACCACTATGTTTCAAGGAGAACACTGGGAAAAATAAGTATTTTATATCTGGTGGCATACACTTGGTTACACTTAAAGTCTATTTTCACTTTTGCAGTCAAATTTTAGAAAACCCCTCTATATGCTTATTGGATGATTCCAGGTTTTTCTGAGCACCTTCATAGTGATCTGTCCTTAGGACTGAAATTTGAGGATTGTGTTTCTCTCATTAACCACATTAACATTTAAATGCAGAAGCCAGGGCTGTAATTCTTTAACCCCCTCACAACCCCTCGTAATATTACAAAGAAGAAATAGCAAGTAAAAATGTGAACCCTTAGGAAGCCAAGAAACTTAAAGTCAATTTCCACTTTTGCAGTCAAATTTGACAAAACCCCTCTATATATCCGTTATGCATTCCTATTCACACAGTATACTTGAAAATATATATTTTTTTTAAATATTTCCTACCTTTTTAGATGTTTTGTTGCTGCAGACAACATGGCTGATTCCAGATCGTTTTGAAAAAACTCTCAGTGATATGTCCTTATAGAAAGGCTTAGGAGTGGAATTGTGTTTTCTCTCATTAACTTAGTGCTGTTACACAGTTGTAAAAATATCACACAATTCAGAGTCACGGTTAATATTCGTATTATTGTGAAATGAGAATCACATAGTTAATTTTCCTTGAGCCATATATTATAGCTGGTTGTATAGATGGTTATTATACTGACATCTTGTGGTCATTTTGGGTTATTGCACCATGTTTTTCTGTGCTCCCTCCCATCTGTATTTCCCTAACCAGCGAGAGCAGCCCCGAAGGTGTTATACACTGAAGATTTTTCTCTCCCCTTATCACTGACTCGTGTTTCTGACGCTTTGTGCTTATTTGTTTATGATGTATTTCCCCTTTCTTCATGATTAGTCTTTTCTGGCATCAAAATGTCTGACAGTAGCATGCCCACATATTAATCTGCATTGCATGCTTGGAAACATTACCATCTCTGACCTTCAAATACCGTCTGTTCATTTACCTGCTGTATCATGATGTCTGCTGTAACCCTGCTGCAAGCAATAAAGCAATTCTTGGATGAAAAGGTATATGGTGAGTTCAGCTATCTGATAAGGATTGTCCGCAGTGATTATATCTGCTTATACAGGCCAGGCATAGAGGTCTCAGCAAGGGAATAGCTAATACCACAATTGTAGTAAGAATAAACTTAATTAACATTTGAATGCAGAAGCCAGGGTTGTAATCCTTTAACCACTCAAAGCCCCTCCTAACATTACAAAGAAGGAGAAGCTGGTTGAAATTTTAACCCTTAAGGGCTTGCTCATGCCATTTCCAGAGAAGATCTGGATGCGTTTCTGCAAATGCATGATTGCATGTTTTTGATGCATTTTTAATATGTTCCAGTTTTTTTTTTCTAAATTGGTTTTGCTTGGGTTTTAAGTGTGTTCTGGTTTGTTTACTTGCATTTGCATGCATTATGGTGCATTCCAGTGGGGGAAAAAACACAACATGCGGAGGCTTTTTTAAAAGCTCTGGAACTAAATGCAATGGTGTGAACTCTCCTCATTTTTACCATTGGAGTTAATGGGTATGCATTTTTGGTCCAGATAAAGAAACATTCTGGTCTGGAGATGGTGTGAACAAGCCTTAACAAACCAGGACACCCTAACCCATGTACAAGCCATTTAAACTGCAGGAAGCATTTTTTATTTCTAATTTTTTTTTTTTTTAGCTTATGTTATGTGAATGGAAACATGTAACAGATATAAAAAAGGTGCTATCCCAATTTGGCTGTGAAAGTGGAAATACACTTTAACTTAATTAAACATATTATTGCCACCAGAAATAAAGGCAGATGCCTGAACACATCACTAAACATCTCCTCAAGTTGCCTGGGAGCCTTAAAGTGACATTAAAGTCACATTTCTTTCCCCCCTCCCCCAATGTTAAGTAAAACACTTACCTTAAATGATGTCTCTTAATTCCTCTTCCTTCCTGTCCTTTTCAGCCTTCTCTCCAGCGCTGCAGCGGGTCTCCGATCCAGCGCTGACTCCTCTGTCCTTGCTGGCACTTCCTGTCCCACGGTGCCTGCATGCGGGTGCACGCGTCCATAGACTTACCTTGTGTCTCTCCTCGTCTCCCGGCCGAAAATCCAAACTGCGCATACGCCCGCCCCAAGATGCCTTGCGGCCGCCCGAGCAGTTTCGGATTTTCGGACGGGAGCGTGCAGGGAAGACACGCTAAGTCTAAACCGCTTCTAAAGCGTTTTTCTTTTTTTTTTTTTTTACTTTTTGCATATATCTACTGCTTGCCAGCAGTAGATATATGCAAAAAAACCGGAGGGTTTAGGAACCCTTTAAATCTTATAGAGCTCCATTTAAAAAACTCAGCTTCAGTAGCCAAACCCAAAGGTACACTTACCTCTGCCTACACATCAAGATTGGTCAACGAGGCAACCTATCACTCAAACCAATAGTAATATGTCAGAGGCTGGGGTTTAAATTTTCCTAATACAGTTAGCTTTATTATGGCATACCACATTTGAAGGGACAATCCCAAAAATTACCAAAAATATGGCTTAAGAAAATAGAATACAGTGTGGCCTGCTGCCAAACATAGTGGAAAAAAAAGATTGTTGGTTTACCATATACTTTGCATGTAAAAACATTAAAAATAAAGTCATAAAAGCATTAAATCTATGGATACATTTTAGTGTATAGGATCCACCAACAAGTTGCAAATGTGTGTGTGTGTGTGTGTAAAATAAATCTGATCCTATGGAAAAGAAAGAAATATTTGTTTTGAGCAAACTTTTGCCAAAAACAATGCTCCAATTTATTTCTTTACCTACAACAATATGAACAGTTATTGTTCTATTATTCTGTGCTGAAAAAATATGGAAGCTCCATCCAAGAATTCCTAGTTGTCTGACTTTCTCTGGGTCCAATACTTTCAGAGTCTCTAAACCAGAACAACTATACAGCGAATATAAAGCTATTAGATTTCCATGACATTCAGGAAATTATCATTTTGAGGGTAGAAGAGCACTGCCAGATACTGTATTTCTCTAAGCAGAGCTTTCATTTTACTTAGGGGGTTATTCACTATTGAGCCGAAGGATACAGCCGTAGTTGATCCTTCGGCCGGTTCTGTCAAACGAAGGGCTGCTGTACAGGCTATTGGCAAAAGCCCGTACAGCAGCCAAAGGGAGCGGAGCGGCTTAGTCAAGCCGAAGGCATATGATTCGGCTTTACTGACCCAAAGTGACAGCCAAAGCAAGGCGAACAGCCTGCCAAAGGCATGTCAAACATTCTGTCATATTTTTATTGGTACCTGTGTCCTTCATGGGGAGATTTTACTTCACTTGCTGTCCCAGTGACATGAAACAAGAGGGTGTGATGATATTATCTAAATTGTTTCCAGTCTTCTAAAAAAAAAAAATCCAAATTGCTCCCATTCTACTAAAATCAAAAGTTTTGTTGCTGTGTCAAAGAGATACTTTATCTCAGGGGTAAGCAAACTCTGGCCCTCAAATCCCATCATGCATCTGCCTCTGAGAGACATGCTTGTGGCTGTCAATTCCTTGTGGAGTCCCAGAAATTGCCTACCCCTGCCTTACCTCTATCTGTCCTTGTGACACCATTTATTATATGACATCTCCCCAATGGGGTCACAGATGTCATATAATAAGCTGAAAAGGGTTCATACCAATTTCCTCTCTCTTTACAAAACAAAAAAAATGTAGCTGGAGGTGTGTTTTAAATAATTCTGTAAATGTATTACTCTTAGAGGCCTCTAACATGGTAAGCTATGCCTGTGCTACATTCAACCCTTTATTACATCGTTCTTTAAATAACCTTTCCTATTATTTAGAAAGTGTCAAAGAGAAAAAATACTGTGTGAAAATTGGTTGACAAAGTGGCAAAAATTAGCATAAAAGTATAAAAATTAACATCCCACCTAGAGGGAAGTCTATTCTCACATTTTCTCTGTGGAAAATGACGGATGACAAACGGCTTCGGGGGACCTTATGAAGACAATCCTGAACATCTGTCTGATGAAAACTTTTCCTCTGTTTAAAATCCCCCCCCCCCCCGCTCCCCAAAATCATAGTTTTATTTGCAAAAAAAATAACACAGAATGAAGAGCAGAGGGAAAGGAAAAGTTTCAGCTCAAGCTGCAATCTGCATACCGTAGTATTTGAAACTCCTTCCTTCATCTCCTGCCACAGGTTTGGAGTCTCGAAGGTGAAATTGGCAGGAAACAGAGTTATCTTAATAGAATATCAGATGTCCTGCCTGGTGACAGCAGTAGTTTTCTTTGTGACTTGGCAATTTGAATTAAGGTTCTTATGGTACATGACGGGTAGCAGTGTGAGACCAACATATCATAGTCATTCTGAGACAGAATCTTTCACTTCTAATGCAGACAATCTTTGTGACCTGTGGCTGTACATTTTTATAACAATATCATCATATACATATCAATGATGTCTTGTTTGCATTTCCTCTCAAATCCCTGACAACCCTGTAAAATCTATTCTGCTATGGATGAAAGCTCTTCAGTAGCTGCTGGGAGTGGCCATTTCACAGGAGCAGTGGGAGAGTATTTGGAGAGCGGCGTCCTCATCCTCCATCTGCTCTACTTACAAGGAAAGTCAGTATAAAGTACTATATCATTGGTACCACACCCCGGAGTTTCTCCATAATATATACCCGGAGGTCTCCTCCATATGCTGGCGCTGCAAGTCTCAACCTGGCTCCCTGTTCCATATATTTTGGCAGTGTAGTCGAATCAAGCCCCATTGGAGGAGTGTGCGGGATATACTGGAGACCCTTCTTAAACGTAGGATTCCAGTGGATCAGCTGCACTACCTGCTGGGCCATCCCCTCATCGGGGTCCATAAATACGATAAAAAGCTGTCATCATTTGGGGACCCGACACTGCAGTGGGTTCAACGATGTACTGTTGCTTGTTACACAATGTATACTTGCTTTTGGTCCGCATGATCCCTTATTCCTTGTTTCATGACTTTGGTCATTTCTGTATTGTCTGTTTATAAAACTCAATAAAAATTGTCAATTTGAAAAAAGAAAGCTCTTCAGTCATGAATTGCGCAGGTGATAGGAGCATGAGACCTGCTCCTACTCTTTAGCCCACCACCCAGCCGCTCTCTTCTTTCTATTGCCAGGCCACACGCCCACACGCCCCTTCTGCTCCTATTGACTGGTGGCAGTGCTCCTTCACAGTGGCCAGGTTGCTAGGTAGCAGCTAGGCGCTGCCTGTTCCACCTCTGTTGGCCTAAATGGCTGTGGCACCTCTATTTGAACATCACAAGCCCAGGGCGTTGGTCTTGTGATAGTTCTGTCTATATTGATCTGGTACTGAACACTCTGAACACTGACTCTGACCATTGTTGGCCTGCCTTGACTCAAGTCTGCTCTTGGAATACTCTACTGCCTATCCTAACCTCTGCTTGAACTTTGATTATGTGTATAATTTTCTGCTTGCCCTCACCTTGCTTGACCTTGCATTAGATGATAATCTACCTGCCCTGACCACCACCTCCCTCTGGACTTTATTATGGTATACTCATCTATTGTGTTACAGTCCACACCTGATACTCCTGAAGACCCTAGGTACTCTTTCCTTTATCCTAGCCCAGTTCATCATGCCGCCTGGACAGAAAACTATAGCATTGTGTATTAAGACCTGGGGACAACCAAGTACCAGAAGGCCAGCTTTGTTTAAGGGTAGGTGAAGCTACATTTGTGAGCTATAGCCTCTGACCTTCAGGACAGGTGGTTTGATGCTGCCAAATTAAAGTGAGTCTGTGCTTTGTTTATGCAGAGCAAAACAAAAGGTTCACAGTTAGTTTCAAATCAATCCCAAGCCTGGCATGTGTGTGTGAATTATGGCTGGCCCAGGATGGTTGATGTGGCTTGTCAGGCCTCTGACCATCTTAACCCACCCATGAGTGATATGTGTAGATTTCGCTTGATGAGCCGCAGTTATTTATGTGATTAATTTTATGATATCCTTCTCTGATTCTGAGTTATGAAAATTGAGTTAATATTGTAACTCTTAGTTTATCACTCAGTGGGATACCATAAATTCCTTCCTTATCCACCAGGTGATCTGTAAGGAATTAGCTGAACTGTGCAGGACAATGACTGTGGTATTAGCTATTTATGTAAGCTGTCATAAAGAGACAATTAAAGGGTTATTAAACCCTCAGCATTTTCTGCATATATCTACTGCTAGCAAGCATAATAATAAAACATAATAAAAAAAAACTTTTCAAACAGGTTAAAACTTACATGTGTCTTCGCCACGTGCTCCCGTCCGAACATCTGAAGAGTCTGGGGCGGCCGCAAAGGATCTTGAGGCGGGCGCATGCGAAGTTCATATCTTCGGCCGGGAGACGAGGAGAGACACAAGGTAAGTCTAGGGAGCAGCGTGCACCCGCACAGACTCCGTGGGACAGGAAGTGCCAGCTAGCAGAGAAGAGTCAGCGCTGGATCAGAGACCTTCACCAGCGCTGGATCAGAGACCTTCACCAGCGCTGGAGGGACTCCTGAAAACTACAGTAAAGAAGAAGATGATGGAATCAAGAGGCTTCATTTAAGGTAAGTCCTTACACTAACATGGGGGGGGGGGAATTATTCTTTAATGTCACTTTAAGGCTAATCCACACCAGGTCTAGGGAAAGCTTTAAATAAGCAGGTTTTAGTGCAAAGGGTTCTAAATGATCAAAGGGGACCAGTTTAGAAGATCTGGAGCTAGAATTGAGAATGTCTAACATGCTAGGAAGGATACATTGCCTCCAAAACGAGGGAGATCAAATTCACAGTTGATAATGCTATGCTCAAATCTCATTACCGTCACACCATGCATGATACAAAAGTCTTTGCTTGTAGTTTTTTTTGTTTTGGATAGAATTGCATTCTCTGTGCTTTATTTCTGCTAATCCATCACTTTTACTCCGTAAGACATATTGTCACAATTTAGCACACAGGGTCTTAAAAGTGGTGCAGCTTTAAAAATTGTGACATTTTCACTAGTGTAACAAATAAACAATGACTCGCAATGCATGTTTCTGTTGAATGTGACAAGTATGTTAGAAATAGGAATATCCCTATTTGTGACACAATTTATGCGACAAACATTTTTTAAAAAGGGTTGCATATATTTTGGCCATGTAGAATAAAGGTGGACGCCTTATAAACTTTTGTGACCGTGACATAATAGACATAATAGATAAATAGTACGAGGGAGTCATAGACAACAATAAAGCGACAGAGGATCTAACCCCCTCCTACTCTGCCACCTCAAAAAAGTAACTGAAGTTCAGCTCAAAACTGCACACTTTTTGCCTTGAATAATGCTACACTGTGTAGCATTAAAAAAGTTCATTAACTTCACAGAGTTGCTCTTGAATTCTACTCCACTCTGGAATATCATCAGAATCCTGATGTATACATTAATATACTACCAGCATTGTGCTTTAAGCTACTGTAGATTCTTATACTTGAGGATATTCAAACTTTGATGCTCTTTATGCTGCTTCAAATCTTAACCAAAACGCGCATAGGAGACTTTTAATCAATTGCAGCTGCCTTAGTCTAAAATAATCAGTTCTGAGACATGTGAACTTCAAAAGAAAGATCAAAATGATTGCATGCAAAATTAACTAACATATAAAAGCCTTGTTAAAAATGGGTGACAAAATATTTTTTTTCCCTTTGTCGTTTAATAGATTACTGCAGCGATAGTGATCTCATTTAGATTCGGAAAGCACACACACTGCCCCTCACTATTGCTTTCTTTTATTGAAATAGTTTTCATAGTCTTTTGGACGATTTCTTAAGGGACCGTAATATACAGGGGTACGGGTACTCCTAGAATGAGATCCTAATAGGTTGGACTTGATGGACTAATGTCTTTATTCAACCTCAAATACTATGTAACTATGTAACTATGTCTTTACAGCTGAAATAAATGCACTGATGAATGAAAAAAATGACAGAATAGCACAGTGCACATAGCTGTACCATACTATAATTAAACAAAAACACTTTTCCCTTAGGGTGTATAAACACTTGCACTCCATGGGGTGATGTAGCTCATAGAGCTGACTATCATGATAAAAATGGTCACAGGTTGGATAACCTTAAGGTGTGCCTGTGCTTTGCTCATGTAGAAGCTGGTCCCCGCAGTTTGGGCCGATCCCATAATGAGGTGGCATCTCTTAGGGTCACGTCAAGGGCGACTTCTAGTCAGAGCCTCCCAAGTTACTAAGAGTTTAGCAACAAGCTCCTGGCAACCAGTGACATTGGCTAGCTGGGTGGGACTTGGGACAGAGGTAACATGCACAACCAGCACCTTCTATCCTCCCGCCTTCCTCATAATGTACCACTCCCAATGTGCTTAAGCAGCTAACCACCAAGCACCAGCCCGATCACGTAGAAGGAATTGTAAGTGCATTGTGTGTTCCCACCTACTGTGAAGCATAGGTAAGTATATACAGCTGTAGGGGCTGGTATTAAAGTGCACCTATTGCTTTGCACTCTGCAGGAAGAGACAAGTTTACTTTATGCGGAACCTTACCCACCAATGTAATGGTCTTCCAAAACAGTTCCTTCCAAGGTATGCCAGCTATCAAGGTTTCCGTAGCCAGTGAAGATGGCATATCTAGGTGCTCGCATTTACCATGCCATCATTCTACTGATTGAACCCTGGGAAAACAATGTCTTGGGCCCCACTCACCATCCCCTCCCCTGCCTGGCCCTACCAGCCGCATACGGAAGAGGTGGGGCAACACTATGTGATGCTGATCGCATAGTAAACAGAATGGTGCTGCAAGGGTTGCTGCCTTTTCTTTAAGCGAATCCCGAACAGTCTAGCACCACACTGCAATTTTTTTTAGAATAAACAAGAGATAACAAGGAGAGACAGTGAGGAGAGATGGAGGAGAGACAGACAGGGGAAAGAGCGAGGAGAGAAGAGACAGCCAAGTGAGAGAGGAGAGACAGCCAGGAGAGAGAGCTAGGGGAGAGAGCAAAGAGAGACAGCTAGGAGAGAGAGCGAGGAGAGACAGACAGGAGAGAAAGAGGAGAGACCGAGAGGAGAGGGAGACAGGAGAGACAGCCAGATGAAAGAGTGAGAGACAGCCAGGAGAGAGAGCTAGGAGAGAGAGCAAAGAGAGGAGAGACAGACAGGAGAGAAAGAGGAGAGACCGAGAGGAGAGAGAACAAGGAGAGACAGCCTGGAGAGAGAGTGAGGAGAGAAAGCCAAGAGAGAGAGACAGGATATTCAATATCCTGGTGGGAACCTGTGTGGAGTCTCAGGAGGCCTGTGCGGGATCTCAGGAGGGCTGTGCAGGTATCGGTATCGGTGCAGTGGAATCCCTAGTCAATTAAAAAAGTGCACTGCGCTTTATAGACCAACTACATATGCGATCTAATGATAATCTACATGTGAAATATAAGTATGCAGAATAACCCTATGGTGAATAAATACAATATATAGTGGAAAAATACCCAATATGGATTTATTCACCATAGGGTGATTCTGCATATTTATATATTTCTGTATTTATTTCACATGTAGATTATCGTTAGATTGCACATGTAGTTGGTCTCTATAGCGCAGTGCACGTTTATAATTCACGTTTTTTAGTTGTTATATACAGTTTTTTAGCTTGGCAGCTTAGGGGTTTGTTGTTCCATAGCACAGATCCTGTTTGTAATATTATCTATAGGTGCATCCCTAGTATTGAGAGTACAGGAAGCTTTGCTGCAGCCATACATAGAACTTGATAATTACATTTTCTTTAAAAGCTCTAAATCCTGCTTCAGCAGCATAGATTGAACTAGAGAAGCAATTTAAGGAACCTGCTCTGCATATATACTGTATGTGTTTCACACAGTATATGACAACACAGGAGAGCAGAGTACGGAGAATAGTGGGCGGAGCCCAGAGCCACATCTATGCTGCTGTATACAGCCTCCTGTCTGTAGAGCACCGATGCTGTGTACACATGTGTTTATCTTATGGGGGCTGAAGGGACAGCTGCTTTGGGCCCCACAACAATGATTGGGCCCTGGGCTGCTGCCCCTTTTGCCCTGCGTTATAGACGACCCTGCTTGAGCCTACTGTTTGGCTGTTCTGGCATCGAGCACTGAATTATAGGGAATCGGGGACAGTCACGTGTACCTCCTTTACTCAGTGGGTTTTTACTGTAGTTCTAGCAGGAAAGCACTGGCATATTGATAACATATACCTAAGAGTACCAAGTACAGTTTTTTTTTCAGAGTTTGGAGTTGTTCTCCACCAAATAACTTCAGGACAGATAGGGCTTTAATTCGGTAGCATCTTTGGATACATATATTTTTATTTTACAGCAAAAAAGGGGATACATTCTCTAGAGGTTTTTTTTTAACTAATAAACCTCTAAACTCTGGGCACGAAACTTTCTTTTAAATATATTTCTTGCTCTGCAGGGTCTCAGGTGGACTGGTCACAACCCTGCACACCTCTTACCTGTCAGCCCCGATCCGCTGTCCGCCTCCTCCTCCTGCACAGGGCCCCGCCTCCTGTTCCATCCCCTGGCCCTCTCTCCTCTTCCATCTACTGGCCCTCTCTCCCCTTCCATCGCCTGGCCCTCTCTCCCCTTCCATCGCCTGGCCCTCTCTCCCCTTCCATCGCCTGGCCCTCTCTCCCCTTCCATCGCCTGGCCCTCTCTCCCCTTCCATCGCCTGGCCCTCTCTCCCCTTCCATCGCCTGGCCCTCTCTCCCCTTCCATCGCCTGGCCCTCTCTCCCCTTCCATCGCCTTGCCCTCTCTCCCCTTCCATTGCCTGGCCCTCTCTCCCCTTCCATCGCCTGGCCCCTCCGCATCTGGCGTCACCGGCCCCACCTCTTCTTCCATTGCCATGCCCCGCCTCCTCCTCCTCCGATGCCGCCAGGCCCAGCATCCTCCGCCGCAGCTGCTTGCTGTCACTGACATAGCAGCGACTGTGAGGAGGAACGCACCGCTGCAAAGATCACTGGCAGGCTGTCAGTGATCTAACAGTGACTCCTCCCACCCGCCATTGACAGCCAGCAGCCTGACATGCCATAGCGACCCAGGCGGCCCGTATGGCATCAGGGGGATGTCCTGGCTGGGCCCCCTTATGACCTGGGCCCCATAGAGCCTGCCTAGGTCGCTATGGCGATTGTTATGCCACTGACAAACAGTAAAAAAAAACTTTAACATAAACTCTCCCTTACCTCTCTAGCTGCTTTTATAGTAACCCCTTAAAAAACCTTAGTAAAGCTTTCCTAATACATTTTAATAACTATGCGTGACATTTATTTAAAAAATAAAGACACCTGCCGGTGTCTTCACTTTCTGGTTTATGGTGGCAACGCTCTGCAGGCTTGTCCGTCCCCTGGTGTCATTATTGTTATGTCCGTCCCCCTGGGGTCATTATTGTTATGTCCTTCCCCCTGGTGTCATTATTGTTATGTCCGTCCCCCTGGTGTCATTATTGTTATGTCCGTCCCCCTGGTGTCATTATTGTTATGTCCGTCCCCCTGGTGTCATTATTGTTATGTCCATCCCCTGGTGTCATTATTGTTATGTCCATCCCCTGGTGTCATTATTGTTATGTCCATCCCCGTTGTCTTTATTGTTATGTCCATCCCCCGTTGTCATTATTGTTATGTCCATCCCCCGGTGTCATTATTGTTATGTCCATCCCCCGGTGTCATTATTGTTATATCCATCCCCCGTTGTCATTATTGTTATGTCCATCCCCTGGTCTCATTATTGTTCTGTCCATCCCCTGGTGTCGTTATTGTTCTGTCCATACAGAGTACCCTTATGACGGATGACACACGGCCACAGCACCGATTCTGATCACAGGACTATGGGGAGCATTCAGTAAGTAATCTGGATGTTTTTGTATATTATGATTTTAAATGAGACTATGTATTTTAAAATATGGCGTTTTTCCCGCCGTTCTGACATCACTTGGGGTGTGTTCACTACTAATTAATTAACAATGTGGGGTATATATGTAGTATGTGGATGTTATCACATTGTCACATCTCTTGCCTTGAGGAAGGGACCCTGCGCGGCCCCGAAACGTCGGCTCTTTTTGATCTTTGTGACACTATTGTCCAATAAAAAGGACTTATTCATTTTAAATACTTGGAGTTCTGGTGCATACAAGACATGTAAGCCATCAAAAAATTTCATTTTGGGTTTTTCCTTATTTCGGGTTTGTTTCGTTATTAGGATTTGGATCACGTGTCTGATTTAGTTTCACTTTGAATGAAATTCGGATGATCCGAAATTTCATTAAAAGAATGTTCAGATTTCTTTTCATTCAGCCTCATTGGAATGCGGAAAAACTAATGCATCTGTTCGAATTCACACAATTGCGTCCGAATTTGCATTTGGAACAAAACAAAATTTACATCTATACTGCATGCTGTCCAACGAACATGTTGTTTTCCTTAGGTATAAGTTGTAGGTTATCATGGTAGTGGCGGCATGAAATGTTGCATACCCTACTGCAACTAAAATTCTGTGATACCAAAACCAAACGTTGAAACAGGACGCTGACCTGTAATTTCATTTGGCCAAATGGATACATCTACCAAATTCTTCAAGAGTAAACATGTTAACATGATAACTGAAAGCCTCATTATAGCAAGACATTTTTATACTGTTACCAAAACCTCTATCCCTAAATAAAGAATTTGTTAAGACAGTGAGAGATTTGAATCCCTGCTGGTATACCTAGTATCACTAAAACCACCTGAAATCACTTTGATGAAATATCCTACAGGAAAGTTCATTCATAATCCACAAAAGGTTTTTCATGAACGTCAGCAATATTATGTTGTATTTTGTAATCCTATCTTTGACATTTTTCCCTCAGAATATATGCTGCAGTTAATGTTCTTCTCAATAATTTTCCCTTTCCAAAGGAGCCAGATGGACACTACTGTAATACTACAAAAGTTAAAAACAGTAATTGCTTCCTTCCAAAATTGTTTTATAAGTGAAATGTCAAAATATTATGCCCTCTTCTTTCAGTGTTTCAAATGATTTTGCATGAAATATACTCCCACCTTCTATGCATCATTCTTTCAAACCAGGCAAAGATCCCAGCGTTTGGGATTTTACAGACAGATGAAAAAAACCTAGCCACTGATTTAGCCTCTCAAACAAAGTTGTTTTTGCTCTCAAAAATGCTGTTTGAAGTGTCTTAATGTCATTCAAACCCTTGACGCGTGCAGGTGTCTACAGCATAGAAGACACTGTGTGGTATCTAAACACCAGTTCACCTTAGTTTGTGTGTGCTAGGGTACTTCTATTCAGGGCCGGACTGGCCATAGTGCAAACTGGGCACTTGCCCGGTGGGCCGGGCCGAACACAATCAACCTGATTGTGTTCGGGCCGGTCCGCTATGCCCGATGGCCGGCTCTGTGCAGAGCAGTGTCTACTGTGTGGTAGCGAGCAGAGCCGGCACTACCACGCAGTAGACACTAGAAAGCGCAGGTGGGGGAGACCAGAAAAACACCTCCTCCCCCAGCTCTCTCTACTCTTTGCTCTTTCCGGAGCTTGCTGGTGCTGTTCCTGCAGCCTGCACTGTCCCGGTAACGGCCGAGATATTAACATGTGAATGGGCCACGGTAATTTGCATATCAATAAATGAATGAGCCTCGATATTTACATATGAATGGATTGCGGCTCATGCATATGCAAATCGTCACCCCTCCCCCCCCTGCTAAGGAAGAGAAGACTGCAAGAACAAGGTATGTGTATGGTCAGGGATTTACTCTACCTGCCGCCCCAAGGCCAGATTCCACAATGCGCCCCCCTCTCCCCCATCAATGGAGAATGGCAGGGACGGCAGGGTTAGTTTTAATTTTTTTAAATTGTTTTTTCCCCCTTTTATTAGCACTTTTTAAATTTTTTTACTTTTTTTTATTTATCTTGTCGTTTACTTTTTTATTTTTTATAATTTTAGATCTTATTCTGATGTGACTTCTCTGTACAGCACTGCGGTATATGTCAGAGCTTTATAAATGTATAATAATAAATATAAATAAATAATAAATAATGTGACTGTGGTGGGAAATTAGAGTGTTAGCTACTTTAGTGCGGAGAATGCCAGGGGGGTTGGGGGGGCCAGTGAGATCCGATTCTCTATAGTAATATGTCTGTGAAGGTTCATTCATCCAGGTCACATGGTATATCTGTATTTTTCTTGAAGACGTTCCACTTGTCATCCGACCAGCTTTCTCAATTCAGAAATTTCTGAATTGAGAAAGCTGGTAGGATGACCAGTGAAACGTCTTCAAGAAAAATGCAGCAAGTCCAGTTGCCATGACTTATTTTTTACAGATATTCTCTATAGCAAGCTTCCTACATTGTTGCAAGGTTTGTGTATTGGTTGTAGCAGGGCTTGTGTGTCAGCTGTAGCCCTCCGGTACTTACTAGTGGCCGGCCCTGCCCCTCGATTGCGCTTCTGTGTTTGGATCCGTCCCCTGTTGTGAGGGGTGGGGCCTGTTGGTGGTCACGTGATTGGGCTGCTCAGTCTAAAATGCCCGGGCCTATTTTTAGTCCCAGTCCGGCCCTGCCCTTCTATTCTTGGGCATGATATAATTTATTGTCCAGCCTTCCTGCTAGATAATGTGGCCCACCACTATTGGTCTATCATTATGGTGAACTACCACACTCGCCAATAGTATATCATGGGCTGTAATCAAGTACCCTGTAGGCTAAGCCTGTTTACAGCCTAGGTGTAGGACCCCAGGTGCTCCACAGGTACTGAACTAAAGACTAATATGGGTATCTGCAGGCACCATATAGTGTCTATGCTTCAGCATTCTTGTTATGTTAGGCACTATTAAGGCTGGGTCAGTATCTGTGTTATCAGTTTTAGTCTTCAATGTAATCCTTATGGCCCTGTGAAGCTCATTGGATACAAGGCCCAGGCTTTACATGGGATTTTGACTCCTGCCCAAGTTTGAAATAGGTCCTGCCTTTTCCATCCCTAAGCTCTGCCCTATCATTCGACTGTCCAATGCAGAAAATCAGTGGCTATTAGATTCTTTGAGATTTTAAAGTTGAATAACAGGGCTGGAGCTTAGGGTCAGGTGGGATGGGGCCTAATATCAAAGTGAGAAGAAGGTGAAGCTCCATTTACAGATCTAAGTTCCACCGTAGCTCCACAGGGACTCAGGGATTGTCTCCTTGCTTTATAGCATGCTTTCTACCTCAGCCACACAACACCTAGAAATTGGGTGTCAGACCTAGGTGTGGACTTAGGGGAGGATAATTGGACCCAGATATGGGGAACAACTCAATCTTGCTCATAAACCACTACAGCGGAGATCAATTAAAGTTCCTCACACAATGGTACCTTTTAGAATTGCCCAATTTGAGTCACTCCCCCATATGTATCCATGGGTGTGGACAGACAGCTACCTTTTTCCACATATGGTGGACCTGCCCTATAGCCAAGTATAGCCAAGTATATTATATATTTAATATACTTACTCAACTACAATGGTCCACAAAACCCCCACAAGCAAAATAAACTCAACTCAACTTAAAACTTCCAGACCTCCCCATTGCTCAGTTTCAATTACTGATAAACATTCTCACAGCACCAAAACAGACCATAGGCAAGGCCTAGTAATGTAGAACCCAACATATAGCTGAAACCAGGTCCAGAGTTACTTAGGTGATGCTTCACTAAAAAATTGGGGCCAAAATGTCTGATAACATGCAGAATTGTCTAGCCAACTGGCATCACTGGATTGCAAACTGTTGCAGCAGATATGTATCTCACCAGTCAAAACATTGATAGACACATGGCTGAACCCATCTTGTTTTTTTGAAACAGGAACACACAGAGACAAGAAAATTACATCATAATCATGTACAGTTATTCTTACATTTTTATATTACATTATCCAAGCATTAACAATATAACACCGCCATGTAGAGGCAGAACTGCTGAACAACAGCATAATATATGAGAATGGCTGTTGCACCTGTGTCTGTATGAACAGCATTCTAGCACACAGGCACACACACACACACACACACAACTACTTCTTATATAAGTCCCACCTTCCTTTTGAGGTTGTCCAACTTTGACTTTGGAAGTGGTTCTGCCATAAGCATCATAGGTAATGGTATCTGACATCAATGTGCTTGGTACTGTCATTGATTTATACATCCTTGAATGTCCTCTTACAAAACTGTTGGCGGACACATTGGTTCTACATGGTCCTAATGTAGCTGCTGCAACCAAATTACTCTTTGACACACATAAATTGACTCAATGTTTTCAGCTTCTGAGGGAGATAAGGTCACTCAGATCGGCTTTTTGCTGGAGGAGGATATTGGCTGCAACAATTGATCACTTGTAGATTTGTGAGTACTGGGATAAACTGCCCAGTGTGAGTCCACATATCCTTCGAGTTCTGGGTAACCATTTGCAGATAATCTCAGGTTTATGTCTTGAGTCTGTTTTAGATACTGCATAGCTCTTTTACTAGCATTACTGTTCCTTTGCTGGGGTTTTTACTATACTTCTGGAAAGTAGTGACATGGCAGATCCTATATCTGGACTTGTAGTGGTTGCAAAGCATAAAAGTGCCCCCAATGCTTGTCTTTACTGTCTATTGTTAAGCAGAAGATCTTCTCCTTCTAACTTTACGTAAACTGTTTCCATCGTTGTCCTTACATCGCATGACAGAATACTGTCATGCAAAACTTTTTAAGGAGTGCATAAGTTTATAACTTTGCTTTAGCGGGAAGTTTCCATCTTTCTCATGTTGTATTTAAATACCTAGGCAGTAGGACACATCTCCTAGATCCTTGAGCTTGTCTTTGTATCCAGTAATGACATCATCCAGAAAGAGTGGCAGATACACCCACTTCCCATCTGTACTTTTAGAGCATAGACATAGATCAGCTTTGCTTTGTGTGAACCCTTTGTCACAAGATTGTATTCATTTATTAATTCCATGCTCTAGCTGACTATTTGAGTAACTTGTAACTTACAAACATATATTCTTCTGGTTGCGTCATGTCATGGTTGAGTCATGTCATCTTTAAAGTCACCATAATGAAAAGCGGTTTTAATGGCATGATGTTTCACAGTCATATTCTGTTGGGCCATTATAGTCAGCATGGATTCTAAAAGTACTTTATTTTGCAACTTGAGCAAACGTGACATCATGATCTTCACCATACTTTTGTGAATATTCCAATCTTGCTCTGTATTTATGGACTTTACCTTCAGAGTCATGGTTTTAAAACCGATTTACATTCAAATGCATGTCTTGAGGTAATTCCATACATTCTCATGCATGGAGCTGGTTCAGAGGTGTACTGCCTTCATGTGCAACTTTATTCAAAATGTGCTTCTCATGAACAGGTAGCTTTTGCATTTCTTCCCATGATACCTGCTCTTGCTGTGGTGCTGTATGAACCATGTATGACAAGCATCTAGCTAGGTGTTTAGTTAATAATTAAACTTCTGCTGATTGTTACCATATTGGTCTCTAGAGGCAAAATCCTGTACCCTTTTGAATCTTCCTGCCAACAACTATACCTTTCTTGGTACTTACAAGGTTCCAATTCAGTACACTTTTCTTGAGGAGCATGTACGTATTCTTTGCTTCCAAAGATTTTAATGTGTTTTGGGTCAGACTTCTTTCCATTCCATAGCTCATATGGAGTTTTCTCTGTTGCTTTTCCATATAAGTGGTTTTGGAGATAGCAGGCTGTCATAATTACCTTTCTCCGGTATGGTGCTTCTGCTACTTTTCCATAAAATTAATTCTCTCTGTAACACAATTTTGTTCTGGTTTGTATGGTACAAACCAGAACAAATTTTTTTTTCTGCTTCCCTGTTGGATGCAGACCGCATAGCTGCTTCTTTGTGACGGCACTCCGATCCTTTCGGCCAGCGCTCTGAAATCCTTCAATGAACACTGGCCGAAAGGATGGATTAGTTAATTAGACCTTACTAATCACCACTGGATCAGCAGGGATCGTGCTTCCTCACTTCCTCCCTGTGGGGAGTGTATAAGGCTACATTCACACCTGTAAGTTTAGGTGCCATTAGGGATTCCTTCAGGAACATCCATTTTCCTGCAGCGGGAATGCCTAATCTGGCATTTACAAGTGGCAGCTGTCACCAATTCAAGTTAATGATCAGGTGACAGCAGCTGCATGTAAACGCCTGCACACCGCATGTAATGTGATATGATTATATTTGGTTAGGGCTTAATCACTATCCCTGGACACATTGATTGTGCATCCAGGGAGAGTGTTTTCTGACCGCATGTAATCATATCACATACCATTACATGCAGCACGCAGGAGTTTACATGCAGTGGCTGTCACCTGATCAATAACTTGAATGGGTGACAGCTGCTGCTTATAAACACCAGATTAGGCATTTCTGCTGCAGGAAAACACAAGTTCCTGACACAGGAGTCCCTAATTGCACTTAGACTTACAGATATGAATAGGACCTTATTGTGTGTGTGTATTGGTGTTCATAGTACCATACCGGATATAGTTTATTTTTAACATTTAATAATAACATTTTATTTTGGAGTAAGACATTTTCCAAGTGGTCCCCATTGGAGGAAAAAAATGTGTTGAGTGGCCCACAAGTGAATTGAGCTTGAGATCCCTGGTATATAGGCACGCACGGGTCTTGCAGGGAAGATAAGTCAAAGCATTTTAGTGTCAATGTTTCGATGGAGCTCAGTTCATCTTTATCAAGTCTTGGGCAAGATGGACTGGGCTCCATGGAAACATTGGCAATAACATGCTGATGCTTTGACTTATTGCCTCTGCTAGACCCCTGAGTGCCTCTATACCTAATTTGGATTCGTATGGATATTTTTGTGGATAAGCACCCAGGCATTTACCTTAAAATACAGTGCG
>NW_017306448.1:1428199-1450792 GCF_000935625.1 Nanorana parkeri | reverse complement strand
AGATTTCTCCTATTTTCGTACTTCTCTCAGTGAAACATCGCTACTAAATGATATTTTAGAGCAAGTGAAATATACCATACTGAATCTCACACCTTTTCTCCGTACAAACTTAACAAAAAGATGAAGGCTTTTTAACAGATAGTTTGTAGGCTCAGGTGTACAATTAAAAACACAACTAATTAAATGTGATGTATTAACAAAAATGGTGTTTGCTTCATTGTGATTTGCAAAATGCTTCACAACTGAGCACACCACACAGTGGGACAGTTGGTAGGCACCTGAGGCACGGAACAAAGAACAAGTCTGGAATGTGAAATCAGTGATGAGTCAACTACTTCAACATAGATGAGATATAGCAGAGCAGCCAGGAAACCAGCAAAAATCTCCATATTAGGGCCTAACAAGGCTTATATAAAACAATGTATTCTTGTGGTGAACTAAAGTTTTCCAAATTAACAACTTCTTACTAAGTTTGGCTCAATTGTCCGTGTCTGGCTCCCCCCCCATAATCAATATCAGACCCTTATCCTAGACAGGGGTCTGGTATGGATTTAAGAGGGACTCCGGCAAAAAAAAAATATGACTTGGAATTTCTGCCTTCACATCACAGCCCCCCTTTCACATCAGAAGCTCCCTTCCACACCCAGAGTCCCCTCCTTTTACATTAGAAGCCCCTTTTAGCAAAAAATTGAAAGCACCCTTAACAATGCCAGAAGGAACCCCAGGTTGCAACAGCACCATTGGTTGAGAAGGGCTGGACTAGACTACCTAAAATAAATTCCCATTTCATCTTAATATGACTGCCTACTATAGACATGTTCCATGTCAGTAATTAAACCAAAAAGTGCTGTGGGGGATTCAGAAGATTGACACTCCCAGAGGTGTTGTTTTCCCAATGGACCATTGATACTGTTTGGAATGGCATTCAGTAATATGGGCAGTGGGAATGGTATTGTAATTATATACCTTCTTTTACAGGTGTGGCATTTTACAAATCATTTTATTTAAATTGACCTTGTCAGCACTATGTATGTACGGGGAGCAGGTGTTCAACACACCTGGAAGTCCAGACAGAAGTCAAACATGGTGGTATGCATTTATCACGGTTCATGTGTTATATGGATATTTAATGTTCAGTGAGTGATTCCATGGTTTAATTCCACCTTCAATAAAAGCTGCAAATTTAGAAAAAATTTTAAAGTTGCTTTGAATTTACTTCAACATGATGAAGCTTGGATAAATGTTTAGTGATCAGTTTTATATATACTTTATTTAAGCAAAAGCTTTGGAAACTTTTGTAATACTCAGGATTTGTGGCACCTACAAAAACCTTCAACCCATCAGCAGCCAAAAAACCTTGAACTCATTTTAAATGAATGACCCACCCCTAATTAAAAGTACACTCTCCTCCTACAACGGCTAGCTGGGTGCACAGCACAAAAATGCTTTTGTATTGTTAACAACTATAGTTTCCATGAGTGCACAGTAGTGTAGAAGCTGATATCTGGCAATGAAATCCAGCAGATTTGCGCAGAAGGTCCTGTTGAAGAATAATCCAGACCACTGTCTTGTGCGGTGAAAGTATAATCCATGTTTATTAAACATATATAAGTGGCATTTTGCAGCTAAGAGGAAAGTGCTAAGTTGTTTACATTTCAGTATATATGTATACCATTTATGCAAGAAGCTGATTAACATATGATACACCCTTCATTAATACTAGCCAAACCCACTTATATAACCCTCTAGACTAGCATTTCTCAACCTTTTTTTTCAGTCATGGCAGCCTTTAAAAGTATGCAAAATCTCAAGGCATTCCAGTCTAAAAAATATACAACGGACATGTGGCCCCCTCCAAAATCAATACTAAACCCTAATCCCAGATAGTGGTCTAATTTGGATTTTAAGAGGGGACCCTATGCATCCTCAGGGGCAGGGCCCTCCTTGCCATCTTGTCTTGAATTGTATTGTAATGTCATCCCATTATTGTAAGGCGCTGCACAAACTGTTGGCGATATATAAATCTTTCTCAGAATTGCCAAAACTATGTAACGTGAGAAATTTCATTTTGGAGGAGGTGTAGGGTTAAAGCTACAGCTTGTTTAGACATGTGCAGAGATATTTTCCAGTATATTTCAGGACAGTTGCTTATCAGTAGTCAGATGGCTGTTACTTGTTCCTACATTTATTTTCTCATTTTTTGAAGAAAATACCTCCAAATGTGTATGCACTGTCCAATAACATTGGTGGAGCTATCACAGGGTGATCCTAGGACTGGATATGGAAGATGCAGAACAATAACAGGTGGAAATAGTAATGTTTTAGAGGTTGCTACTTTATTAATCAGAGCTATATTCTGTAGAATTGCCAGTAAATGCTACAGTGTTGTTTGGCAACTTTGGCAACCAGGACTCTCAGCCAGAGGGGTTGAGAAGTTCCAGGATGTAGTTTTGCAGGGAAGAAGCTGGCTTTTCAGTTTCTTCCAGGTTTTCTGGATTATAGCTGGGATCTGTACTCTGGACATTTCCAAGAGCTCTGGGTGGGATGAAATCTCCAGTCCTGGGGCAAGGTGTTTCAAATGGCCAGTCTAGACTGATCAGCTGCCTGAGGGCAGCCCTATTAAGAATCTAGACCAGAGCTCAGAGGAGGAGTTGGTGTGGTGTGTGAGTGGAACATGGGACAGGTCGAGTTGGTGTCTGTGTTGGAAGCACGGAAGGAAAAGACAGCTTGGGAGACTGAACAGCTAGGAAGCTGGGAGAAGATGAGAGGGTCGTGGCATCTGAGGGATCTCTTGGACGGACAGAGAGAGTCAGTGGGGTTGATTTACTAACCTTTTAAACACACCACGAACGTGTATACACCTCTGTAGTGTGTTCCCTCCCAGCATGATCTATGGGAGGAATCGAAACACCTTTGTAGTGTGTACACACCCAGCAGGTGTGTTGTTCAAAGCCCTTCAATGAATTGCAAGGTAATGTGGTGTAAATTAGCTCTATGTTATGTTGCTTGCGTTGATGAATGCAGGAATGTAAATGCATGAGCTAACCATTTTTGTCTAAACTGTGAAGCAGCATTATATATGCATCATGTGCATGATTTTTCCATATATGGCATTAGTGGAAATATGCTTTTAGAGACTTTTTGGTTGATAAATACGTTTTGCTGTGTGAAAATCACACACACCTGGTGTGTGTGTGTGTGTTTAGGTTAGTAAATCAACCCCAGTGACTCACAAGAGGCAGTAGTATATTTTGGTTTTGTGCTGCCCTAAGCAAGATTAAACTCGGGCACCCGCCATTTAAATTTGCCCCATTCCTTTCTGTTTAAGACAGGAAGACAGAAGTGGATATAGTGAGCACCTCTTTAAATAGGAACAGGTGCACCATGTATCACTTTTGCCAGTGTCTCAGGTGGCCTGTGCGGGATATATAGTGCAGTAGATATCCCCCCCACCTTCTCCCCTGTACACAGCAGAGTGCCCCCAAAGTACACCCCCCTCTGTACACACAGCAGAGTGCCCTCAGTATACAGTATACCCCCTCCTCTGTACAAAGCAGAGTGCCCCCACAGTACACCCCCTCCTCTGTACACACAGCCCGGTAGAAGCACACACACAGCCTCCTCTCCCCCTCACTCAGCAGACATGTTGCTGTCACAGCTCTCACTCAGCCTGCCATCATAGAACACGCTGGTGTCCAGGTTGCAGCAGATGAGGCAGGTATCACAGATAAATATCCATGTCCAGAAAATCCCAGTTTTTGGTGACCAGACGGGAGCCCGGGGCCTCAGAGCACACTCCTAGATGAGCTGCCAGTTCCCTTAAGGCCTCCTCTGCCAAGCAGCTCTCCAATTTGCCTGATTAGGCAGCCACTGCTGCCTGCGCCGCTGCCTAATTTCGTGCTATGCCCAGTTCCAGTCCCTTTCGGCCTCAGTGGTTTGGGGGCACCATTTTTTTGCTGCCCCCCTAGAAAGTGCCACCCAAGGCAAACTCCTTGTTTGCCTCATGGTAAATACGCCTCTGATGCGAGGTGTGGAGGTGCCAGTGTGTGGTGAGCCGCTTGGAGCTGAGGAAAGCTACTGAGCAATACTGAAAAGTGTATCTGAAGAGAACTACATTAAAGTCCTGGGATGGGGACACTGTCAGTGTACAGGACAACATGATGTCGATGAGACATGAATATATGTTATTTTGATAAAAGTCAAGTGGACTTTATGTTTCTTTGTGCTGAAGAAAAGCATCTTTTTATGTGAAGTACACTGGTTGTTGGCCTACCTGTGTGTGAATAAAAAAGACTGTTTTGTTTATGTTAAACTGCTTCAAGAGTGGTCTCTTAGCACTCACCATATGTGCTAAATTCCCCAAGTATTCAAATTCCCTCAAATGATAATAAGAGACCAGCTGTTAAAGAATAAAGATTTCATAAACAGTAGTGTGTTTTATCATAACCAACATATGCTGTAGCCTAGGCCAGGATGGATTCTAGATGCGGCACACGGCCACCCACACATCATGATATTGGGTCTGTATACCTAGAACCAAATTGCTACTACTAAGCAGAATAGGGCCATGGTTTGTTGTACTCTTCTAGGTGTGCTGGTGCAGAGTGGGCAAACTGTCCTTAACCTCTTCCTCTAGCCTCGGGGTGAGTTATTTGTGCATGTCTCATGCTGTTTTTGCGGCACTAAGGGTATCCAGTCACTGGAGTTGGAAGAAGGAGGTATAAGACAGTTGACCAAGAGAAGAAGAAGGTATTTATCCAACCCTGATTGAAGCCATGCTTCCTTAGAGCCAACCTTGTGGAAGTTGTACTGTCAATCAGCATGAAGTAGTGGAGGGAATGAGAACACGGACAACATTGTTTTGGGTTTCAGGTGCTGGTCTGCAAATTAGCTTATCTCAAATGTCAAGGAACATAGATATATAATGTCAATAGGTTACATTAATGTTTATCTAAACCCTAAAAACAAAAGTCTACTATATTGCAGTTTGCAAGTCCTGTTGGCTGCATTTGTTTTCTTTTTTTATTTAGCTTCTTTTTTTAAATGTATTTTCACCTGGTAATCCTGCCAAAACAACATTATGACTGCCCATAGAGCATTCCACATGTCAACCCCAACTCCCCAATAGACACATGTGCACTATAACACATGCCTGAGAGATGTAATCTAGGGGTTGACTGTCTGTTGGTCCACTAATAGTCAAAAGAGTTTTTGGACTGCCAAATGCACCAAACACATGATGACAGGCACCAGTGAAGTGAAGGATGACTTTGGGTAAAGAAGGGAGGGGGAAGACGAGTCTACTCAGAGAGAAATGTTAAATATGCCAAGAGTCTCGAGAAGGTATTTTACCTAAACTATCATTTGAACTACAGCCCATGATTTGCTCTCCACAGCGCGGTCTTATCCCACCATCTGAAAATAGTATTTACTCAGCTGTGGTGTTTGCATTTTAAGCTAACGATGCAGATGGACTTACATGAGACAGACTTTGCACATCTGCCCGATGCTGTTGCATTACACCAATAACAGCTTCTAAGCTTTGAATTTTAAGTCAAAGCCGTGATGTTTCCATGACAACCTCTTATGCAGTGCAATTGCCTCTAAACGTGATGTCTGCTGAGCAGGCTGCATAATATTTGCTGACTTAAACTGACATACAATTGCAGCCATTTAAACAAAACAAAAAAAACATAAAAAACAACCCTTAGATATTTTGCTTGATAATAGGAGACACCACAGGACACATATGTCATCAAGTGTTTTGAGAAATGAAGGAAAAAGCCTTGGACAAGTATCTCTTTGTTTTGTAGGGAAAGGATTTTAAAACATTTTGAATATTGCCCACAGCTTTTTGGAATGTTTATCATTTTCCAAGTACTATAGTCTCTATACTTTACACTCGGTATAACTGTTTAGTCTTCCTCTACCAACGACATTGAAGGGAATTTATCAAAACTGGAGCAGACAAAATGTGGAGCAGCTGTGCATGGCGACCACTCAGCTTCTCTCTTTCATTTTCAAATCTAAACTGAACATACTGAAGAGAGAAGCTGATTGGTTGTCATAGGCAACTGCTCCAGATTTTGTCTGCTCCAGTTTTGATAAATACCCCCATTATGTCTTGTTGAGGCACCTTTGTGGGCAGTAGCATTGCAGGAATGATGTAATTATTTATTGATGGGTCTTTTGGAGTGTTGGGTGGTTTGTGCACAAGCTATCATCACTTAACTGACCATGGCTGATTTCAAGCCTGGACTGTTGAAACATAGGCATAGGGCTAGTATTACCACAACAGGTGATCCACCTGTTCATGGCTATCTTGCTTTAGAGATAACAGCCCATAAACCTTTTTGTGTTGTGCTAGGCAAGAATTACATGCCAGGAGATAAACCAGGATGTAAGGGTAGCTGCAGAGCAACCTAGGCAGGAGCTAAGTTTACCCATGTAGGTGTTTCATCTTTAACTGGCACATTTTACTAATAATCATATGTGACCCTGTCACCTTACCAATGCAGGAAAAGGTGTGTACGCTCTAATGCCTGCAAGCATCTATGTTAGTCTCCAAATCAATCCTGGAGACATGGTGATGCCCCTTGGATGCTAGCATCATCTTTCACATGTTAAATTGCAGAGCCCCAAGAAGCAGTAGAGCCTCTGGCATTTGATAATTGAAAGAAGACAGATGGGGAAGTATGGGGGGCGGGTTGGCATTTTGCAAGACACGCAAAGCCCCACTTAGTAGTAGCCCCTACTACCAAGAGGGGTTTTGGTTGCCTGGCAAAGTTGAGGCCCTTTGTACAAACTGGGCCTTGGATCCAAGTGTTTCCACAAGAACACAGGAATCAATTTGAAGGCCACATAACAACTGTACTACAATGCTGTTGTTACCTTAAAGTAGAACTATGGCAAGGCTATGGACATTCAATTATTTACATATTATTAACAAACAGTTTTAAGCTTAATGTGCCCTCTTTGATACATGTAGCTGCAGACACTGTGGAGCCATTCCTCCTCAAAGTTCACAAGAGATCTAGTGAGGTCTTTCAATGTGTGTCTCAGTTTACCTCAGAGAACAGAAGGCTGGAAGACTGTCAAGCCACTGCTAGGCGGAGGAGCAGAATGAGGTGAGCTGTAAAAATTAATGCAAAAGTGTTTCTGCTGTAAAGTTTGAGGATTAATTATTCCCCAGTGCCTGCAGCTACAGAGGTCAGCAAACATTTGTTTTAAGGCACATTTACTGCTTTGTAATAATATGTAACGATTTAAATGTCCAAAACCCGGCCACAGTTCTACCTTAGATAGGCTTAGCCAGGTACGGATAATTCTAAATATGTTTTTGAATGAATGTGAAATTCTTTACCTTACACATTGCAAATGTCTTAATATTCTCTCAACACAGCCCATATATTTTGTGCACGGTGACAAGCTTATGAGTTGTGTGGAACATTCACACCCATTCTGCCAATAATTTATTTTAATGGAGGAGAATAAGATAACTAAGCCATTATTCTATTATAGTCTGGTGTAAGAAATCAATGCTTGGTATAAATTGCAACCTAGACTCTAAAACACATTATCATTGTTATTATTATTAGTATAATCATCGAAACTATCAATTATAATGCACTAACATATTATGCAGCTCTGCTGGACTCTAAAACACATTTGATACATAAAAAAGTTTTGTTTTTTTTAGCTCTCTTCATCTACGC
The DNA here is from genome assembly GCF_000935625.1 of Nanorana parkeri. Classification (NCBI taxonomy): domain Eukaryota; kingdom Metazoa; phylum Chordata; class Amphibia; order Anura; family Dicroglossidae; genus Nanorana; species Nanorana parkeri. The sequence continues at coordinate 1,443,077 of NW_017306448.1, read as the reverse complement.
ACTCGTGTAATTTACCTATTTACGCACAACAAGGCTGAAGCACTATATCTGTCTGTTTGTGAATGTCACAGCTTTAATTTAAGTAATATCAAATTACTTTACACTGGAGATAACTAGAAAATAAATGTAAAAAAGTTCCATAATTCCTTGGTTAATGTCTGGAGACTACTCCACACAACAGAACATGACTATGCATATTACTCTAAAGCCCATGCAAGTTCTTCCAAATTATACTACTTTCTCATGACGCACTCTGTTTTCCACAAAGTCAACAATACCACTGTAAGATCCTTCTCTCCCTCCGATCACACCCCAATCTCACCTTCCTTGACCATGAACACTCGTATACCTAGGTCCACTACACCACTGTAGGATCCTTCTCTCTCTCCGATCACACCCCAATCTCACCTTCCTTGACCATGAACACTCGTATATCTAGGTCCACTACACCACTGTAATCCTTCTCTCTCTCCGATCACAACCCAATCTCACCTTCCTTGACCATGAACACTCATATATCTAGGTCCACTACCTGGAGATTCGCTACATACTTTACCAAATCCCACCAATTTAAGACCTGTCTCCAACTTCACTGTGTTAAATACATGGGTGATGATGTACACCATAGAGATACGCCTGTTCTTTTTTGGCAAACAACAAAAGTGGTCCTCACACATCACAGCAGATACCGCTAATGCTAACAAGGAAATTTACCAAAAATATACTCATTTGCAAGCTAATGTCCTCCAAACTTTCAGACATCTTTTAGAAAGAATACCTCACACCAAAAAAACAGTTGCAGGAGGCAATGGTTCGCTTAATCATTTTCATAGCCACACCAACAATTATTATACACCAATAGATGTGATAGATGTGGAAATACAGTAAATTACCCCTGATGAAAGAGAGCAACATAATTCATCATTAACTGTATCTGAAATACAGCAGGCCATACAGCAAACAACAAAGCCTCGGTACTGGATGGTCACCCGGTTGACTTTATAACTGACTTTACTGCTCTCTATGGAATTGTCTGATGTGCTTATCAATCTTTATAATGCTATTCTGATTCATAATATTACATATCCTCAATTTGATGAAGCCTCTACAACTCTTATTCTCAAACTGGAAAAAAAACCGAAAGAAGTCCAACCCTAAAGCCCTATTTCTCTACTTAACACAGATTAAAAAATATTAGCTAAAATCATGTCAGATTGAATCCGAACCCTTTTCCCCATAGTACCAATCTTTCATCAACTGGGCTTCACCAGTAACAATCACTCAATACTGGGCACAGCCATTGCAGCCAATGGTCCATGCAAAATATCAAACAACATCATCCTCGCCACTGCTATTCTTTTAAGTCTTGATGTCCAAAAGGCCATCAATAAAATCGTCTAAAGCCTCTGAATACATTTTTCTTCCTATATTCAATATTTATTGCAACCTTCTAAAAAAATTAAGAATCAATAACTGATCCCCCACCCCCCATCTCAATGTCTCTAAGTACTAGATAAGGCTGTCCCCTTTCACCTATCATATTTAACCTTGCATTAAACCCTTCTTACAGCTCCTAGAGTTCTTACCTACCTTTTAGGGTATTTCTATCTATGTACTTTTTTACAACATATCCAACATCCTGAACAATCATTTCCCAATATATTGTTATTCATTGATTAAGTCAGCCAAGTTTCTGGCTATCACGCCAACTTAGACAAATTAAAAGCAGCACTAAAAACCAGCTATACAAAACCCACGTGTCCTCAAAGAATTGAGCCGTATAATTTCAAAGCCATTGTATCTAATTTTTGGAGACTTTCTAATGACTGGCTTGGCACCAATGGATTGGCACAAGGCCAATGTGGGGCCTTTATTTAAAAGGGGATTAAAGTCTTTAACAAGCAATTACAGACCTGTAAGTTTAACTTCAATAGTTGGGAAGATACTGGTGCTGTTTGATAAAAAAAATCCCATGCACTTGTTTTAGCTTGAAAATAATACTATCAGTGATAGTCAGCATGGATTCACAAAAGAACATGACAGTTGTCAAACAAATCTCCTTTCTTTTTATGAGAAAGTGAGTAATAAATTGGACAGAGGAATGGATGTGGATATAGTATACTTTGCAGAAGCGTTTGACGCAGTTCCCCTTAGGAGGCTAATGTATAAGTTAAGGTCAGTAGGTATAGAGCATTCAATCTGTAATTGGATAGAACACTGGCTTAAGGACTGTATTCAGAGAGTGGTGATCAATGATTCATACTCTGAATGGCCTGAGGTTGGTCTTACTGTCATGGCTAAATGTTTCTGAGCAGCAGCACATCTGATGTTACTAGGTAAAGAGCAGTCATCCTCTGCATATCTACACTGCCCTCATATAGCGATCCTGTTGTGCTTACATCCACTATTACATTGTGCACTCTCATCATGTTGTCATACACTGTTTTGTACTGTTTATGCATTTTTGGTGGGAACGTGACGTCTTTGTGAATTGTTTGCATTGTATATAAGCTTGCACTCTATTCACCATGGTTGTCACTGTGCTTCTTGCCTGATGAAGGGACCATGGTTCCGAAATGTTGCTTTGTGGATCAGGAAGGATTTGTGTTGTTGGAGCAAATTAAACTATACTTAATAGGGTTTTTCTTGCCTTACTCCAGATCAACAGTGGGTAACTGTGGGCATAGTGTTCTGTTTTAGGTTTCTGTTCTGTGTTACATTATTCTTCTCTTTTTTTTTTCCCTTGTGAATTTTTCAACCTGATTAACTATGTAACTATGTAACTATCATTGACTAGACACTGTCCCTTTACGTGGTGCAAAAAGATAATCACCTACCCAGATCTAGGTCTATCTCATTTCTTATATGCTCAGTTAAATCAACTTTTACCATTTGGTTTTATTTCAATATATCTTACATGGGTAGGTTTAGCCAGATTAAAATGGCAGCCTTCCCAAAACTTTTTTTACAACCTGCACATTCTCCCATTCCTTATAAAAAAATATAAGTCTCTGCACATTACAGCAATCTATTAGTAATGGAGGACTTAATTTACCTGATCTCAAATGGTATAACTTGGGTTCCCTCACTAGATATATAAGAGATTGGATTCTTATAGCATGGGGTTGATTTACTAAAGGCATATAGGCTGTTCACATTGTAAGTGAATTTGCACTTTGTAGGGCAAGTTTTCATATAGGTTGGTGAATGTGATGCAAAGAATACCCAATCATGTGCAAGTGACAAAAAAAATCAGATTTGTGCTTGCACATGATTAGGTGATGGAGGTCAGCAGAGCTTCCCCACATTCACTAAACTAAGGGGGAAACTTCCCATGCAAAGTACAAATAGTCAGTGGCACCACAAGCGGGTGCGGGGGTCATGGACCGAGAGCCTGACAGTGTCAGGAGAGAGCAGGGGACCCGGCGGCATACCTCATCCCGCCGGGTGAATGTCCCCTCCTCTCTCTGTCGGTGTCCATCACCAAGATGGCCACCGGCAGGCATCAATTAGATGACCGTGCGTATGTGGTGACGTCACGCCCCTGCCTCGGGACGCCCCTGCAAATAGTGCATTTATTCTGGTTGCACTGGACCACAATGCAGGCATTGATGCGCCATGCGTTCCGTTGTGGGAAAATGCTTCGCGGCTGGGGAGCATGGCTGCGATGCCATTGACTTCAATGCACCGCCACACCCCCTCCCGCCCCAGAATGCAGTAAACCGGCCGGGATGCGATCCAGTGCATTCTGGCACCGAATCCTGGGCTGGTGTGAACTAGCACTTACTTCTGACGATAATTATAAATTCACTCTGATATTGTATACAACTTGGCTTTGGTGGCATAAAACGTGTGCACCATAGTAACCATGCTTCCCTCTTCCAATGGTTTTGAAAAAGCTAGACTAACTAGACTAATCACAAATGACCCCCTACTTCCTTCCCCTTTATGCACCAGCCTCATACAATAACCCTATCAAATGAAGCCTCCCCTTCTCTGTATAGAAATAGGTATAAGACCACCACCCATTAGTTAATTATTGATTAATGAAGTAGTTATTTGGTTGATTTATAAACTACCATGTTTAGTTGATCAATTATTCACTGAATATTAAAAAAAATAATAGTAGTTTACTTTATACCATCACTCTCTTTTATGATGCTATGTGACTGTAAGTTAATGCTGCTTTTATTGGCCTGGACTGCCATGACAGTAAGACAAATGGGTTCCTGGTAGTTCCCACAATATCACTATCGATTTCTACTAGAATTTAATATCAATAAGACATATATTACAGTGGCAGAGCTTCAATACTGGTTAGTTCATAGACAGTTTGCTATGATCCTTATCTGTTTCGAAGCCACACGAAGCAAGCCGATGTACGGCTGATTTCAGCCGATATACGGCTGAAATCAGCCGTACCAGCCTGAAGTGAATAGCCGAACAGTGTTCGGCTCACTTCACTTCTGATCGGTCATTCACTCGGCTGCCCTCGGCAGCTTTGTGAATAGACCCCAAAGAATTAAAAAAAAACTTAGCTTGGAAAATTGAAAATCTGATTTGTATCATATTGCTATCTCTCGTTCACATAAAATGTACTTTTACAAATCCTTGCAGCTTAAAAGAAGTAAGGATCCAATGTGTACTTTTGAAAAGATAATCTCCTGACATGTAACAGTATATAGTAATGGTATACTTAAAAAAAAAAAAAGAAGCTGTACCTTTTATCATCATAAGGCCATCCTTGAGCTCCAGACATATGATTTTACCAAGGCTGAGATGTAATCAGTTTGCTCCAGGCAGGAGGAAACAATTTCTCAGTCTCCTTCATCCCCAGTGATCAGACTGTAAGATTGTAACACTGCAGCAAGTCACTGTAGCAAAGCAGTATCGGGAAGAGTACTGTGGTTTCTGTGAAAGGTAATAATTACCTTTACTTACCTGTCCCTGTGACCGCTCCCCCCCCTCTCTGCCATACCAGGCCACATGCCCTCGACACTGGGAGGGTACTATTCCAGGGTCGCCACTGGAAAACCACCTTGTCCCCCGACCTCTTCCCCACAAGCCCTGGGGCATTGGTTGTGGGAATGCTGGCAGGGGGGGCTTATTCACATCGGGGTACCCCTTTAATAAAAGGGCACCCAGATGTGGCCCCCCCCTTGTGAATGAGTAAGGAGTACTTGCACCCCTAACCCATTTAGCAAAGGGTTAAAATAAATTTAAATTTAAATACCAGAAACAATCCTTTAATTGAAAAAAAAAGAAAAATGGACCCACCGATGTAATCCTAGGGTCAACCACGATGTCCAGCGTTGTCCACGACGACAACTCAATGAAATAAAAAAAAAAAGAAATAATAATTTTTTTAAAACCCGACGCCCGCTGACCCATTTTTTTTGTGAAGAGATAGTGAGAAGAGGAGACAGGTAAATGTAAGACTCAGGGGGTTACTAACAAAGCTTCTCGGCTGAAGACGTGTATCCAAACCTCTGTCATTATCCTTAGTGGTGAGACATGTTGTTTTACATGCTGGTTTTGTGAGTGTGCCATGATGCCTTTCTGCTGTTTTACTATTCAAAGCCCATTTCGTGTGCACCTTACTGTATAACTGGTAACAAATTGTTGTGTGCGTTTGTCGTTTGTTTTGTTTTACCAACAAAGCTGCCGCAGGCAGCCAAGTAAATAAACCAGTGGCCGCTAGCTCCGCACAACTGTTTCCTTTTGGACGGCACCTGTCAGAATCTTCTAGCAGGTCCCAGCCAATGAATAACAACTGAGTGGTCACGGCCGGCTCTGCCCAGTTGTTATTGTCTAATGACAGATTAGCGTACCCAGGTCATTTGGGGACGCTGATCTGTCATTTGTGTAGATCGTTTGGCTTCGGCCGACCATTCTCCAAAGCCGAAGCATATGCCTGCCGCTCGGCTGCCTTCGGCTGCAGTACGGGCTATTGTAAATAGCCCGTACAGCAGCCCTTCAGTTTGACTGAACCGAAGGACAGAGGCGGGCGAAGAAAGCCAAAGGATCAGCTGAAGCTACAGCTGGATCCTTAAGCTCTTTAGTGAATAGCCCCCTTAGTGTGTGTGTGGGGGGGGGGGGGGGGGGGGTATTTAAAGGATAACTACACTAACAGTTATGCTTTTACTGTTTATCAGCCACGTTTAAGGATTTGATCAAAGCACACACTGGGTGGACTCCAGTACTTAGGCATTGGTTATTTGGTCACATAATCTCTGCTAAAGAGGAGGGTCAGCTATTTGGAACTCAAAAGCCGAGATATAAGGGTTGGATGAAAAGTAATACTCTACTTTCATATCTCATCAACAGGTGGCAGAACTGCTATGCAACCAGTACTGACATGTTGTGACTTTCATCTTTTTCCAAAATTGAAAGAAAACCTTGGACATCATTACACTGAAGAAGTTGATATTGCCAAGGGCATGGTTGCAGAAAGTATGGACTACCATGTCGGCTTAACAAAACTTGTTTATATTTGGCAAACACGTATAGTTATTTAGCGATTTTGTAGATTTAATGCAATAAAATGAATATTCATCATTAAGAGCATATTCTAAGAATTATGTCTGTATTTAATGTATTAAAATATTCCTATCTGGTCATGAGTATTATAAATGGAGGCATTACATTTCATTCAACCCCCCTTAGTATGTTTTGGCTTCTGGTACAGTTGTTGTATTTATGGTGTGTGTAAACCCAAATCCATTTTTCAGTATGTTTTGCACCAAGTCTCACTGTATACAGTATTATTGAGCAAATAATTTGTGCTGTGCAGTCTTTTAGTTGGCTGTCAGGCTGCCTATCAGGTCTGCAGGAGGCATGCACAGATCTGATGGGCAACTGAAGGAGTGTGCACAAAAGGCTGAAACGTTAAAAGGATGGAATTTACAGTTACTTAAAGGGCTCATTCACTTGGATGTAAATGGCTGTGCACCATGAAAAGCGGCTAATACTTATGTGCCCGAGAGTGAAAGGTGTTGCATACAGTCGCAAACAGCAGCCAGTACAAATCAATGACAGGCGGAGGCTCTACACAGATACCTGCAGATCCAAGCCTTTGTATATGCACATGGATGGATAAGCATCCCTGGATGCAGATAAACTACCCTGGATGCAAACTGTCTGGGTCCATGTAATTGCATAGTTGCAAATGCATGGATGTGCAAGTATATGCATACAGTCACAGCCTGCCATTGACTTTTACAGACTGCTGCCCACAGCTCTACACAACTCCTGTCAATCCTTGGAGCAGAAGTATTGTCTGGTTTACAAGGTACGGCCATTCACACCCCTTTGAATGAGCGGGGGTAAGATCATGGCAATCCTGTTTTAAGTCTTCTTTAAGATAAAATATTTTATCAAATATGGGACTCCATAGTGAAAGCTTGTGTATTTTATTTCTTTTCCTTTATGCCATTGTTTTCTGTCGTGCTAAACCGTTTTCACTCCGTGACGATCTTAAGGGTGTGAAGACAGTCATTTATGGTAAGGTTTTGGGGAATGCTATTTCTCTTGATCCACTTGTGCTGGTTAACAGTTATTAGACTGTACTATCATTATGTATATGTTGATCCTTATCTGCCATGCACATGTTTTTCTTTCTTGTTTACACCCTCCTGGAGGGTTGTATTTGTATTACTATGCTATATCTCAATAAAAATTATTTGCTAAAAAAAAAAAGATAAAATATTTTATACAACAAAACTTCACCAAACTATAATGGCCAGATCCTTCGGCAGCTTTGTGAATAGACCCCTATGTTTACAGCAATAGCATTTAACTGCTGACAGTATTACAAGGTGAGACCTCCAATTTCTAACTGGTTGGCGACCACTGTAGCTGAATCTTTAGGTCTACACTCTTCACACAGCTACAGTTCATATTAAAACATCAAAACCACTAAGTAATATGGGAGATGAGCATTTCGTAAAGAGTAGGAGTCAGAGACTGATGCACAAATGAAGCTGAGAGGAAATTGGAAGTGTAGGAGGAAATATACAGAACTTTCAGAGCATTAAAAGACAGCTTATCTTCCCATGACCACCAAAGGAGAAATTTCACTGTACAAGCTGAAGCGTTGATTGCTCTATTAAAGTTATTAGCAAGCTAAAACTAAAACACACAGTTGTTTAAAGTTACATTATCTTGTCACTTCAAAGTTCTCTCAGTCTGAAACAGTCTTCCTATAGGAACTCTATATTTTATTTTGGTAAATAAAGTAAAAATGTTATGTGATTATTATGTGCTATTTTACCACATGTGAGTTCAGCTCTGGAGAAAAAAAGATACAGGGAAAAAAAATTATATATTGTGCCGCATAGCCAGGAATCCCATACCAGGAGCAATGAGACAAATGTACTATGACATCATAACATGGTTCATATACCCCCTCATGTGCACCAATATCAAACATGCCACTTCTTAAGGAGAATTGTTAGTCGTCCTGTAACTCATTTCCGTCCTTCCTTTTTTTCCTCCTCCCTTTCTTTCCCTCTTTCTTTCCTTCCCTCTTTTTTTCCCTCTTTCGTTCCCTCTTTGCTTCCCTCTTTCTTTCCGCCTTTCTTTCTTTCTTTCTTTCTTTCTTTCTTTCTTTCTTTCTTTCTCCCTTTCGCTCTTTCCCCCCTTTCTTTCTTTCCCCCTTTCTTTCTTTCTTTCTTTCTTTCTTTCTTTCACGCTTTGTATCTTTCTTTCTTTCTTTTTTTCCCCCTTTCTTTCTTCCCCCCTTTCTTTTCTTCCCCCCTTCCCCCCTTTCTTTCTTTCTTTCCCCCCTTTCTTTCATGTATTTCCACTTTCACAGCCAAATTAGGATAACATCTATTTTATATTTGTTTCATGTTCCCATTCACATAGCATAAGCTAAACAAAAATGAAAATAAGGTGTCTTGGATTTTTAATTGCTTTTATTTGGTTTAGAGTTTCTTGGCTTAAAGAAGAACTATGAGGTGAGTGCTTTTCACTCACCTCATAGTTCTAGCCGACCTGTGACAATGAAACTGTCACAGGTCGGCTCAGTAGATCGAGAAGTGAGCGTACACATACCGGCGTTCGCTCACCTGTCGATCCTGTCACAGCTCTCTGCCGTGACAGGGGAGGGGCTGGATTCCCCGCTCGGGGGAGGGGACGAGTACAGCCGGGCGGATCCAGACATAATTGTCGGGATCCGCTTCAGCTGCGGCGTCTCAGTATACCGTGAGCTGTAGCTCGCGGTATACTGAGCTTAGGGTGATGGGAGGACACTAGTTTGTGTCCTCCCGTTACCCTAAGGAGAACTATGGGGAAAAGCCTTAACCCCATACTTCTCCTTTAAGGATTAACATTTCTACTTGCTTCTCTTAATGAAGTTAAAAAGAGAAACACAATCCTCAAATTTAAATCCTAAGTCTCTCCCTATGGACAGATCACGGTGATTGTGCTGAGAAAAACCTGGAATCAACCATGTTTCCGGCTGCAACAAAACATCTAAAAAGTACAAAATATTCTTTTTAAATAATTTTTCGGTATGCTGTGTGTATAGATCATTACAAACATATAGTGGGGTTTTCTCAAATTTGACTGCAAAAGTGGAAAAACACTTTAAGTGGGTAATTTCCCTAACTTTGGACAGATTTCCTCTAACTTTCTATTGCATCTTCAGGACAGGAAGAGAAGGGCAATCTTCTCAGCGGAACACAGGACTAAAAAATAAAACTCTCTATTCCAAAGCTAAAAAGCAAAGTTTTGGCTATACATACATTTAACCCTCAGTGGTTTTTGCATATATCTACTGCTAGCAAGCAGTAGATATATGCAAAGCGATTACAAAAACCAAAAAAAACTTTTTCAAAGGGTTAATACTTACATGTGTCTCGGCCGCTCGCTCCCGTCCAAACATCTGAAAATTCTCAGGCGGCCGCAAAGAATCTTGGGGCGGGCGCATGCGCACTTGAGATGTTCGGCCGGGAGACGAGGAGAGAGACAAGGTAAGTCTATGAAGCACCGTGCAACCACACAGACTACGTGGGACAGGAAATGCCAGGAAGAGAGAGGGTCAGTGCTGGATCTGAGACCAGCGCTGGAGGGATTGTTGAAAACTCCCGGAAAGAAGATGATCGGATAAAGGGGCCTCATTTAAGGTAAGCCCTTACATTAGCATTGGGGGGTTTTTTTGTAGACACTTTGTTTTTTGTGGGGGGGGGGGGGGGGGGGGGTAGCCTTTAATGTCACTTTAAGCAAATGCATGTACGAATGTTGAAAATTAGCTTGGCCATCCTGTGTGTAGAAAATCAGAAAAGCGGGTAAATTATGCTAAATTTACCCCAGCACTTTCAGCAATTAAACCATGGCGTAAATCTTGAACTCTTCTGTAAAATGCTTTTTAAAGGGTTCCCTGGCTGGTAAATCCTTTTGGCTGCATCACGGTTTACTAAGAGAACATCATAGATGTTTTTACGTGTGTACATAAAAAAAATGGAAAATTGCAGACAGCATTAATAAAGATGAAAAACGCAATCAGGTCCTGCATTCCAGCTTGTCAGTGCAGATGGACGAGGGAGAAATAAGAACTGACTAATACATTCCAACATGTGATGATGTTTCACGAGACACATACATTCACCATAAAGAACAAGACAGATGGTGAATCAGTAAAGCATGGTATATATAGCTGGCTGAAAATTAACTTCTGACTGAGAATTACTAACTGTGAGAAGGGCTGATTACACATTTGGCATATAAGACGCATGCATAATTGCTCTGTTATCCAATTACTTCATGAATGCAATGGGTATATTGTAGATTCTGCTGAAAAATACCGGAATGTAGCACTCACAAAGGTTCCATGGTCATATATAAATGCCGGAGCATAGGCCAGTTTCTTTTATAGATCATGTCATGACCTGCAATAATTGTAAACGGAGAATAGCTTTTGCACTTGAAAGGAAAAGTGCACTTATGAAAACCCCCATATGTCCCCTTTACGCTTTCCTTATCATACTGTGGATGTACAGATCTCAGCAACATTTCCACTGACTGGCATGCCTAGACTTGGGAAGTATTTATATCCAATGGCTGCCTATAAACAATAATTGCATCTCAAATGGGAAGGAAGGCTAAATAAAGTGAACTGTGGCTATGCTATGGATGATCAAACATTTCCCAGTCTTAACATGCAGTAAATGAGCACTAAAACAAGCCCTCTCTGACCTCTATAGCTATGGTAACTGGGATGCAAACCATCCTTAAAGTCCACAATAGAAGCAGTGAAGTTATTCAAGGCAAGTCTTAGCACTATATAAACAAATATTGAATGGTTAACCCCTTCGTGACGGGAGACGTACTCTGTAGGTCCCGCCACAAAGTGCCTATATGACTGGCCACATACACTGTATGTGACCAGTTATTTACAGCTCTGTAATGCTGGTAACCGCTGATTCTTAGCGGTTACCATTCATTCATGAATGCCGCAGTATTAAGGGATTCATTAATTAAATATTTAAACTTTTGTAAAAGCTTCTTTCTTTCATTAATGAAAGAATGAAGCTGTTACATACATATACCGGATCGCTATGATCGCTAAATAGCGATCCGGTATATGACAGCTAAAGATAGCAGAGAGGTAGCAGAGTGAGTCACCTCTCTGCTATTCGTTTTGACAGCTCCATAGACTGGCCTGATGTCTATGAAGCTGTGTGATACATTGAAGCTGTGTAAAACAAGCTCAGTCATGAAGGTGTTAATGTGAGCTTGACCTGAGTGTAGATGTGAGCTTGACCTGAACATAGGTCTAATGCTGCATAACAGAAATGCTCACCTTATCGATACTATACAAAAATTACCAAGGTATGTGAGCAATCCGTATCAAAATCACTTCAATAACCAATAATGAAAACCATACATGTAACTATAAATCCCAATTCCCAAAAATTTCATAGTGCACATTTTGACGCGTTTCATCCGCCACTATTTTACATTGTCTCGACTTTTTAAGGCGTGGTTAATATAGTTATATAGTCAGGTTGAAAAAAGACACAAGTTCATCGAGTTCAAACTATGGCAAATTAATTTCCTTTATACCTGTGCATGTTGTTCTGTGGACTTGACAGTCCACAGAACAACAATAATACAAAAAATAAATGCATGGGGTGCTTTGCCAGGCGGGACCCACTGGAAAAGCACCTTGTCCCCATGTTGATGAGGACAAGGGCCTCTTCCCCACAACCCGGGCCCAGTGGTTGTGGGGGTCTGAGGGCAGAGAGGCTTATCTGAATCTGGGTGCCCCCTTTCATAAAGGGGGCACCCAGATGCCGCCCCCCCCTCGTGAAAAAGTAAGCGGTAGTTGTTACCCCTATTCAATCACCAAATATAAAAAAGTCAAATTGTAAATAAACACAGACTGTAAAAAAAGTCCTTTATTAGAAAAAAAAACCCACTGCAAAGTTTTTTGACAAGTCTTTTATTAAAAAAACAAAAACAAAATGTCTATTGATGTAATCCAAAGGTCAATCATGTCATCCAGCCATGTAAATTCTTCTTGGCCCTGAGCAGGAAGGGCAAGCTAAGGCCTCATTCACACTACCGCGCATATATGCGCCATATGCAGCATATGCAAATAAATGGCTCCATACACATATGTGCGTATGGAGCCGTATATTTGCGTAGCGTAAAAATTTGCAAAAACAGAATGGAACAGAGATGCGTCTGCTCAGCGTATTTCACGTGCATACGCGTGTTTGCGCGTATTCGCACGTACGCTCATACAGTTCAATAAAATTTCTATTACATATAGTGCACGCATATACGCACATACGCGCATATAAGCGTATACATACGTGCGTATATACGCGCATGTACCCGTATATATACGCAATATACAATTTTGCTCTTGCGTTGTGTGAATGAGGCCTAAAAGTCATGTTTTGAAAATTAAGGGCAGGCTGGCTGGGGAAGGAGTTGGGGTTATGTGATATTTTTACAACAGTACACTTTTTCAGCTACATAGTTGAAAAGGCTGAAATGAAAAATAACAATGTCCATCAAGTTCAACCTTTTGCAACTTCTGCAGCTCTGGTCCAGTGGAAGGCAACAGTGCTACTGAAGTAAATTTGTCTTTAACCACTTGAAGTCCGCGGTGTTAAACCCCCTTCCTGTCCAGGCCACTTTTCAGTATTTAGCATTGAGGTACTTTGACTGACATTTATTCCGTCATGCAGCGCTGTACTGAAATGAATTTTATACCATATTTTGGGGACAGATAGAGCTTTCTTTTGGTGGTATTTAATTACCACTGGGGGTTTTATTTTTTACTATATAAAGAAAAAGGTACTGACATTTTTGAAAAATAAAACTTTTTCCCATGTTATGTTATGAAATATTTATTATTTCCCAAGTTTTTGTTACAATTAAAAAAAAGGGGGTCACGTCGGGTGAATGTGATACGTAATATGTGCGGCACAATCATTCTTTTTGCTAGCAGGAGCACCCGACCGTATTTGCGTTTGTATGTGCGTGGGGGAGGGGGACTTATAAAAAATAGTTTTAAAAAGTATTTTTTATGTAACTTTAGTTTTTTACACTTAACTTTATGTTATCACATAGGAGGGTGTGGGGCCGGGGGTGGTCGGGGGGAGATTTGAGGCTTAATGAGAGAGGGGGAGTTACAGTTATGGCGGTGAAAAGGAGGATGCAGTCGAAGTTTAGATCTCCCCCTCTCCTTTCACAATGAGAGAGGATAGGGAGAGAAAGCTGCACACCATCATTTACATTTTGTGACAACTGTGATTGGTCTACAGCGATCACATGGTAGGGAGCCAACTTCATTGGCTCTGTACCTTGTTTTGTGAACTTCACTGTCCATTGGACAGTGTGTTCACAGTGACACGCTCTTGCGCTTGCTAGGGGTGTGCAAAAGCAGAACAAAATATCTCCATAAATGTACGATGACCCCGCATTCAAGAGGGGGCCATCCGTCTGTTTATACACAATGGGCAGACAGCATGAGTTTAATATTTTTTACTTTAACAGAACTGCAGATACAGAACTAATTAATTATGATTTAATAGTATTATATTATAAAATAAAACATAATTAAGATAATCTGAGTCATTTACTTTAAATATGGATATATTATTTATCATTTCTTTTTTTCCGCACACTTTTAACTTTATATTACCTATGATTATGATTATATACATACATAGTAATATATAAAGTTTGTATTGTATTCAGTTTTGCATATGAATCTCACTTTGTATTACATTGTAGATTAAATAATGTGTAAACATAAGTCAGCGGGGTTGCCTTTGTTATAAGAGGAGGGAAGTAAACTTGGAGGTGTTGTTACCAGCAACCATTAAGATGCTTTATTTTATAACCATTATTAGATGATCACTTGAATCTGACTGGTCTTAGTGCCTACAAATCAACTTTCCTCTAACTTTCCTAGACTAGTTTCTTGTGTCCTGTTGGTAAGGTAACATAGCACAAAAGACACCCATGTTCTTTGTTCAATTCATGTTTACATTCTCTTAAAAATAACAACTTTATGAGAAAAGAACATTGCCAAGGACATTTCTTCTAGTGCACTGAAGACCCTGAAAAACTGAGAACAATGTCTATTCTAGGTAAACAATGTTAAATGATTTTTTTTTCCCGTTACTTCTTTTTTTTTTTCCATGCCCCCTCTCTCCCCTGGAGATATATACAAATACTGTATAATTGTGTATAGCGATACAGCACACAAGTGTTCATTTGCAGCCTCTTAAAGGTCACAGTTGTATTCCCGCTGACTTTTTCCAATCACGGGATTAGCAATATACAAGCTGTGTATCTATCTATGCTGAGACCTGGTTCAGACAGAACATATTTCCTGTCTGACATTAACCAC
>NW_017306448.1:1354219-1428186 GCF_000935625.1 Nanorana parkeri | reverse complement strand
TTTAAGTCATGGCATCTTTAAAACATATGTACAGCTTCTATTTAAATGTCAGATCCCTTAGTTGGTGAGCAAGCAATTGTGTTAACACAAACATATTTTTGTTCATGTCTAGTATTCCATGTAAAATTCCTCAGGTAAGACATGGAGGCGTGTTTTAGCAGTGCTCAGCGATATTATGATTGCTGCTTTTAACGTCCACTAAGGCATTACGGCTGTAAGTTTTACATTTCCTGAAGTGAATCTACAATACAGTTGAGAGTTGTTTTATACATCTGCTGGTAGTACAATTTTTCTGTTTAAAATAACAAAAAATAGGATCGAGTGCTTTAGGTGCTTCAGTAACTGTTCAGTACATCTGCATGCTGTGCTTTCTTTTTAGAAAGTATGGCAGTGACTTTACGCACAGGAACTACCTGTTAGCAATGATAAACAGTAACTGGCTTACTAATGATGTAAAACTATGCAGGTGATTTACAAAGCATGTGGCCAATAAAACTGGAGCGGAATGAGTACAGCAATCCCCAATCAGTTTATATGATAGTTGTATGAATCTAAAGAAAAAAAAATTGACATCAGGCAGTACTTAGTATGCTCATTAAACCTACACTGTTTTTGGTCTTCCTTCACTTGCTGCTTCCATAATGCCCATCTGGTTGCATGCAAGGTCAAGAAAAGTGGGCACTCTCTGCAAAAGTTTGGCCATTATTCTAGTGGGCTGCTTTTTTCTTTAATTCAAAAAATAAGGCAAGGGACATGATTTATTGCTTCAGTAACCAACGTCTATGTCAATAGGGAAGACGGTCTTACAGTGTTTCATTACTTTTTAATGAGGCTTGTTACATACATTACATACAATGCATACAAAATATTACTATTTATTAATATTTAAATATTAATATTTATTTCATATTATCAAGGGTGAAGAAAAAACAAATAATACATTTTTACATTATAAATAGATAAAATATGCAAAATGACCTACACTATACATCTACATTTCCTTTATTTTTTTAACACTTGTTCGAATAATAAATACAGTTTCATAGTGGTGCATGGATATGTGCATGATGTGTATGACATTGCCGGGTGGCATTTGGGTGGATTATGCTTTGTCCGGGAAAGTGGTCCAAAAATATTAGCAAGTAAATCTACTGCTGAACGTATACTGCAGAATCTGAAGGTGTTTCTGTTAAAGAAAACATTTAAGCCACGCGACTGGTCTCATCACACAGGGAAGCATTCCACAACTTTTCCCTTCCAAAGCTACTTATATAATTGTCTTCTTTCCACATACTGACCCTATTAATTGTCACCCTAGGACATAATTTTACCAAACTGAATTTACCTAATTTTTCTAATCCTTTACCTTGAGTAAGATTCCCATCTCTTTCATTGATTTAGTTGACCAACTTTTAAAACTTTGCCAAAACTCTAATGTCTTTTTAACAATGAGGTGCCCTAAACTGGGTCATATATTCCAAATGTATCCCTACAAGTGTTTTATAGCCAGGCAATACATTCTCTAAATTGCTTGCTTTTTAAACTCCTATTTATATATCATAAAATGTGGGCTTTAGGCTTTCAATCCCCCAGCAGACCCCTCACTTTTTATTTTTTTGAATAACCTTTTTTAAGGGTATTTAGGTCAGTCACATGGGTTGACTTCCTCGCTGGGTCATCTCCAGCCATCATTGATTATACAAATAACTGCACTGACATGATTATATCAGTTCCACTTTGTGCATCATCACACTTACAATATGTCCTTCTGGATTAAATTACTCTGGGCATCATTCAAGCCAAAACACAGAGCCCTTCTTGTGATGGAAAATAAGCACTGCATTTTTAGCCTGCTGGGGGATTAGAAAATAATCCAAAGTTGGGGTTTAAGGCCAGAAAGACTAGCCCAGCATGTCAATTAGGCCTTACTATTTAGCCATGCTTAGGCCAACACTTTTGACCGGAGCAAAAAGTTATATTCCTAGCCACAGACCCCAGTTCTTGAGTTCCTGAGGTGTCCATGCATTCCTGAGTTTCACTGGCAGTGAGTGAGTGTGAGCCCGACTGACTGAGATTTTGGATGGTTTCCATTTATATACATTTGTGCAAACAAGCCGGTTCATGCTTTACACTGGCTGGTCTACTCAGTGAATTGAAAAAATGGTTTAAAGGATCACTTAGCAGTTTATTTTCATGCGCAGAGAGGCAGTGGGACATTGTTTCCCTAATAATGAAGAGTGTCAGTTTCTTGTGTGGATAGCAGATCAGATAATAAGGACATGTTAGCCCTCTGCAACATTAAAAAATGTAATCCGTTGGACTCAACAAACTTGTATCAAATAAGAATGAGGCAATTAGCACTCATTCATGAAAAAATCTTTTAAAATGTTTATTATCATATCAAATATAAAAACACAAAAAGACATCTCTAGCTGCCGACTTCCCAATTAAAACTAACAATTGTCATAGCATTTCCTGAAAGTGAAATACCCAAAATTATCACAGTGTCAACTTTCCAAGCATCACCTTGCCTCTATATGTAGACAGAATAGCTCATTCTGACTATGCCATAGATTATATGTACACATTAGATGATGGCTGGAAGCTTGACATGCAATAACCCGATAATGCAGTATACTGTCAATATGGTCCACCCGGGGATGCTGTGACAATTTTCAGTTTTAATTGGGATGTGGGCTGATTCAGTTTTTTTATGTGTTTCCATATTTGAGGTGATAATTTATCTGGCAATGCTTCGGTGAACATAGGGAAAAAGAGCAGTGCACTTAAATAATATGGAAGTTGACTGTTGATGGACTTTTTAAAATTTACTTGGATTTTCACTTTAAAGCAACTGTCCCCCTGCACTCAATGGTTCTTCCTGGTGAACTTTGTGACCCCTATATCAGTAGGGAGAACCTCTTAGTACATCGAGCTGCCAAAGAGATTAACACTCCCAAAACTGTTGGTTTTTCAGCAGATTTTAGAGAATGTGCTTACTCTCCTCTTTTGCAGGTATTCCTCTTTGGGCATTCTTTTCTACTTTAAATCAACTTTTAAATTAAAAAGATAAGTAACTGTTTAAGAGCGGGCACAACAAGGAACAGTACCTACTGTTCCCTTTGGTAGTCAGAAAATCCTCTTCTATATACTTCTCAGGACCGGATGCAGACACCTTGGTCAGAGTGTATAATGGTGAGTTGTTTCATCTTTAGGCTTTCCCATATGGCAATAAATGCCTACCGGTACTTGGATGTCCCCAGGACCTCAACTATACACTCTGGACATAGATGTCACAGGTGGCCCCCAGGAACAAGGAGAAGTACTGACTGATGTCAACGGTACAAGACAAACAGAATACAAGTTACAAGACAGGAACAGAAAACAAATATAAGTCAAGAACTGGATAAAAGAAACAAAACAGGTACAGGAAAAAAAAAGATCCAAGGCAAGACTAGGTTTCAAGATCAAGGCAGGACCGGGATTCAGGATCAGAATACAGGCTTGTGTAGATAGAGCAAGATAAGATAAGACTGGAACTATCACAAGCGCAGAGCCCTGGGCTTGTGATGCTTAAATAGAGCACCACTAACCAACCCCCAGGCTGTGAGGGGTATGTAGCCAGGCTGATTAGCCTGATCAGCCTGCAGCTGACTAGATTGGGGTAGGTGCAGTTACTGGAGGCAACCACCAGATAAAGCTGAGTATGCGACAGGCATAATAGTATTTGACATAATCCTAACAATACTCTTCTGATCTTGATTTTACATTGTTATTAGGACTAGAACTTGGTGACTTTGAGACTAAGCCCCACCCACTGTAGCTAAGCCATCCCTTGTCAAATGAGAACTACTAGATTGGCCACCATGGCTGGCTTTTGTATTCAACACAGGGGGTGGTGGATTGGCTCCAAATGAAGGCTTAAAGTGACACTAAACTCAGGAGTTAAATCTTAAAAAATACATTCAAGTAACAACAATTATCAAAAATGTTTGTGTATCACTCAGTTGTAGATTCTACAATCATCTCTGATTTGGTGCTGACACTGTCCTTCCTTCTGGAGGGTGGCTACTTTTGTTCCCGATATGCTGGACTGTCTGCCCTCAGAAGGGCACAATTCCTTGCGGCCACTTGGAAAAGCTGTGCGCCCGTGGCTGCAAGGAACTGTGCCGTATGAGCTACCTCTGTCCTATCTGCCCCATAGCTTAGGAGCCTCAGAGAGATCATTACGCTGCCACACTGTGCATGGGCGGAGTGATCTCTTTGAGACCTCGGAGCGATGAGGCATTTGCAGTGTCCTGTCCTCCTGCCTTGAGTTGAACAGTGCTGGTTCGGGGGGAGGCGGGGCATCTTGCAAGATCCCCGGGCTGAGCAGGCTGTGGTGCTGTGTGAGGAGGTAAGAGGGGTGTATAGTGTAGGGGGGCTTTCTCTTTTTCTCTCCCCCTCTCCCCCTTCCTCCAGAGAGCCAATATTTTTATGAGAATGCAAGTTACTATACCTTACATTGCTGAGCCATAGTAACTTGTACTGTGATATAAAATAAACGATTGCCATCTTACTTGTTCTCTCTCTCACTCCTTCTCCTTTGCTCTTTCTCGTATATTTGTTTTGTCTTATTGATTCGCCCTTGATGGATCAGGGTCTTTACTGATCTTGCACTCCTTAGGGGGTAGGATATGAAGCCAGGATACTTCTATTAATACAGTTTTAGCTTGGTGAGAACCAACCTTGGTTGGTCCAACGTACAATGGTGTCTTGGCCTGTACCCAAGACTGATGTTGTAAGGTAAAGTGATGACAGCTTTACGAGATTCCTATAGTCTAGGGCTGATCGAATGTACTTGTCTGTATTTTTATGTTGTGTATGTGGTTGTACCTGAGTTATGTATACTCTGTCTTTTCACAAAACAAAAAACTTAATAAAATACTTTGCAAGTAAAATAAACAATTGCTCAGTCTTATACAGTACAATCACTAGAAATTCTTGTGATTGTGTAAGACTGAGCAATTACACAGACCCTCTCTACCCTCCGCACCTCTCCTCAGACCCTCTGCTCCCCTTCTGAGACCCTCCGCTCCCCTTCTGAGACCCTGTGCACCCTGGAACAGAGCGGCAGCACAGAATATGTAGAAAATGCATATATTATTCTGCATTGCTGTATACTGTATTGAATATAAATTAATGCACAGCGCTAATCAATCTAAAGTAAATGCAAGTGAATACATGTGTATATACAAAATATCAATAAGTGACTACCATATGTGATCTAAAAATAAAAGTGTTATTCCTATACAGTGTACACCGCTAAATAAATATAAGTGGCAAGTATTAATCGTGAAACAAATTATGATTGTGTGAACAACCTATGAAGAATGGTTTATAAATATCTCTGTGATCAATTTAATAATGATAAAAAATGTCCTTATCTTCTTTTAAGGATGTCTTATTTTAAACTAAATGTTTATAAAATTATAAGTGACGTGATCTTCGTGCTTAATTTATGTAAATTCCAAAACAAAAAACGTATTTTTTTGTGTGAAAAATAAAAACAATTATGCAATAATAAAAAAGTCTCTGGAATATTTATCAGTCCATTCCAAATGAGAAAATAAAGTGGTAAAATGTTCCAATTATTCAGTGACGTACACTTAGTCCTTATTCTGGGGAGTGTATTGTTATTAATATCATTCCCCTCAAAGTGTGTACTCACCCCAGGTATCCGGCTGTAACAGACAGCCCCACACGTTTGTATTTCCCAGAGAGGGATAGTTCGGTATGTTTTGCCGGCAATTTCTCCACACTCGATTCTTCAGTTAAAGCATGTCCATTCTCTCATGAAAAAAATGGAGAGAGGCCCTTCATAGTGTGGTAAAAGGTGGTTTATTCGTATATTTGAATTTTAAAACCAAGAGGCATTGAAACAAGTCCGACCGGTTCGGCACCTTTCAGGTATGGTATGAAAAGACCCGCCCCTACGTGTTTCGTCACCAACGACGTCTTCAGGGGAGCATGCAGGTCTACATTCTCATACCACAACCTTACTTTTATAACATATAACATATGAATCAATCATTATCTCATTAACCCCGTAGGGGTGAGTTTCAACCTTCAGTAACTAATGATGAGATCTATTTATTGAATATCGTTAACCAGATTCATTAGACTACTGTAAATGTAGATCAAGAAAGGTTACATTCTGATTGCTAATCTGGCTAGTAAAAGAGAGGTTATAGTCATTAGAGTTAAGATCATCGATGAATAATTGTAGGGACTGTGCATCACCTTCCCATAGAACTATGATATCGTCGATAAATCTTTTCCACGGTTTAAATTTTTTTTCCTTATTCTTAAAAATGTATTCCTCCTCCCACATTGACATATATAGATTTGCCAAACTTGGGGCAAATTTGGCTCCCATGGCAACGCCTTTTTCCTGGAGATAGTAGTCTGTATACTGTATTGCTGTGATTTGTCGTTCTGAGTAGCTGATGGTATTGTTCTGCATTGCTATAGAATGTATTGCTGGGATTTATTGGCCTCTATAGCTGGTGGTATTCTGCATTGCTGCATAATTTAACATTTTAACGTTTTATTGTTTTATTTTTTCTACAAATCCGTCTTTAAAAATCAAACTTGGCAACTTTCATGTTTTTTTTGTGGGGGGGCGACAGGTAGCTGGTCTTTAATAGGGCGAAAAAATAGGCTAGCACCGGAACTGGATAGAAGGCAACTTGTGGTATATGCTTTTAGTTAAAATGCTTACTTTTAAAGTTTAAAATGGCTGAAAGGTTCATTTTAAATTAGGAATTGTGACCTTGAGTTTCTGAGGAAAAGGTTTGTCTCACTTTAATCTCTTTATATTGCAGCTTCATATTAACATTTCTTTTTTTATCTGAACCATATTAGATCTTTAATTAATAGCACACCTGCATGCCTCTTCCAATGCAGCCATTTATTAAGAAGTTGTACTTGATTTGAGTTTCGATCCTGACATTGTGTAGTCAAGAACATACAAAGATTATGTAAAATATCACTTTAACAATACGGCATGTGTATGCCAAGCACCAGCAAGATGAAAAAAAACAAATCCCTGGGCCTTGATTTTCCATGTTTGTTTAATGAAAGGCTGACATTCTTCTGATCGG
Organism: Nanorana parkeri; assembly: GCF_000935625.1. Lineage (NCBI taxonomy): Eukaryota > Metazoa > Chordata > Amphibia > Anura > Dicroglossidae > Nanorana > Nanorana parkeri. The sequence continues at coordinate 1,421,041 of NW_017306448.1, read as the reverse complement.
AATATTCACTGTCTTCAGACAGCTGAAGTTCCATCACATCTTAAAAGGGATCTGTAGGCAAAGACATACAAATACTCTCTGGAGATTGCTAGGGGTTAATATTATAGCTAGAAAAGTGAGAATTACTCATTAGGCCTCTTTTATAACTCTCAGCACCAGGAAAGCTCAGTTGGGGGCAATATGTGATCCTCTAGTGCTCCCTTGTTAGGCATTGACCCCGATCAATACGTGAAAGGGATTTTTCCCTTGACTTACATATTTCTGCATGTGTAGAGAATACCATGAAATCTCCTTTAACAGCACCACATTGCACGTAGTATTGGGCTTTATGGCTGATATAGTTTGCAGTGGAGATGTTGTCTCCTGGCTCACAGATATCTAGCATTAGTATACAGTATATGTCTAGTAATTTATTTTCTTGGCATATTATGGAAACTCAAAGAAGACCCAAGTAAAAAAAAACAATGGAGAATAATTAAAAAAAAAAGAGAATGCACAAATGCACTACGCTCGATGGAAAGTAGTGAGTAACACAGACTGTGTGTTGAGGATCTAAAGTCAGATTGCATACAGCATGGTTCTTCAGTGTTTGCCCATCGTTGTGCTCATTGCTGTTTAAGCCTGTAACAGTCACTTAAAAGCCTCAAACCAATGCAGAACATTATCATTATAGTGAACATCCAGGGAAATGTAAACACATCCTTTTAGTTTAGCCTTTGAAAATTTTCTAAACCTATGTGACCCCAAAATGAAACATATAAACACAGTCTACCATATGAATAAACATAGGTATTCTGAAGCAGTTTTACCTGTCAAAGTGACTTTTTTACTCTGTTGTGAAGACATCACAGCCAGGTCCTTGTCCTCCAGTACAGCAAAAGTGGCACAGTTTGAACCAAAGCACACCTTTAACCTCCTGATTGTATAATAAAGGAGTATCAGGAAGCCAGAGCCAGCAGACATTTAGGCTGTGACATCTAGGCCTCCGGTACTGAGTGATCTTCAGCTCCAGTACTGGAAACTACTGTTCTGATTAAGCCAAATCCAGTCATCGCTCCAAGCGAGCTTGGAGCGATGACTACTTTACAACACACACATGGACCATGGGGAACAAAAGTTGCCACCCCTCAGAAGGAAGGACAGTGTCAGCACCAATTCAGAGATGATTTGAGGATCTACAGCCGAGTGATACACAAATAAGATACATTTTTGTTAATAGTTAAGATACTTGAATGTATTTTTAAGATTTAACTCCTGATTTTAGTGTCACTTTAATTATCTTTTAAGTGATCTCAACCAAATACAGCGCAGACAGATTGTGAACATTAAGAAGGCAGTAACATTTCCAGTGTGCATATATGGGGGTTAATACAATGCATTCCTTTTTTATCAATTGTATCATTTAAAATGCTCGGCTGTTATAGTAATTTACATTTATGCGTTTCCCTCCAGCATATACACTGACCATATGTTATGTATTTAATAATTAGTATTGCTTGTGTGTAGGTTGTAAAAAACCTGTTAAAACTGAGTATAGTAATGATTGATAACAGTAATATACAACCATTAAAGGAAAACTAAAATGGTTTTGCTCAGTTTCTTTTTTTTTTACATTTATGAGCTTTTTAACTGTGTATGAATTTTTCTGTATTTGTATCAAATCTACATTTTTCCACTAGACAATTAGCGCAGAAAGCTCCTATAGCACATATGTCGCTGAGCACTATGATTTTTCTAAAGAAATATAGCTCTCAGGCTTTCTTGCTCTAACAAACAATTCATATGTGAACAGAGTAGGTTGGGGAGAAGGGGAGATGAGTTACTCCTCTGGCTCATTCAGTTGTTTCAGTATGTTTGAGCTTGAGCTATAAAGCTATGTAAACAATAGTTTTGTTTTTCATCAAGGAAGCTAAGAATCAGGGCCGGATTTCCCACAAGGCCAACCAAGGCCCGGCCTTGGGGCAGCAGGGAGTAGAGGGGCAGCAGGGGTGTGGAATTCCTATCTCCGGATGCCCGGGACATGCAGTTTCGGGCACCGGGCGGGTAGTTGTTTTCTACATTTAGTCCTGCTTTGGGCAAACAGAGCTAAATGTACAGTGGGGAAGCCGCCACTTGTTCACTTGTTTTGTACAAGTGATCTCTGCGATTTTGCCAAGATCACTTATATGCAGCCTGCGGGTCTGCCATTCTCCATGGGGGGGGGGTTGGTAGGGGGGCGCATTGAGGAACGTGGCCTTGGGGTAGCAGAGAGAGAAAATCCTGCTAAGAATAGATAGGTAAACATTTAAAATGGTGCCTGGAGCTTCAAGGTACCACGGAGATCAACATTTCCAGAAGTGTCATTTTCCCTGTGGATGATTTCTCTGGTTACATTTCAGAGGTGCAGTGTTCAGAAGAGGTAAATATTCTGTTTCTTCTTTACAGATATTGATTCAAAGTTTCGCATTACGTGACAGGGTCTCTTTGATTTAATTGCTGGAAGCAATACATGACCAGGTCAGGAGACTTCTCTCTGTGGCTGGTGTCTTTCCGCCCCTGAAGATATGAACAGTGAGCGAGCCGACAGCGAGGAGCATGAGTGCCACTGATGGGAACTGATACTGTGCAGGAGACGTCCTGGTAGCAACTGAGCAGGCAGCATGGGAACAGAATTGAGAGACTGAAGCATGGTCAGGAAAGCCAAAGGTCTGTGCCAGCCGGGAAGCTGGGTACACAATCAGGAGGCAGAAGGTAAAGTCCAGGAAATAGGCCGGGGTCAGGGGCAGGCAGCAATTGCTAGAGAAATCCAAACAAAACCGGGTCAAGCAGGTAACAGGTATCCAAGAGAATACAGGCACACAGGAACAATAGCTGAAAAACCATCAGCAAAAGGGCAATGGCAGGTTCGTTTTTTTATGCTGCACTATTAGGGTAGCAGTGACGTTTCCGGTGCAACGGGCCTTTGCGTGTGTTTTCGCGCACTTCCGTGGCGCATGCGCACTATGGAATGTTTTCCAGCCACACGAAGATTTGGTTTGTGTGCATACCTGGCCGCTATTTTACCCCTACAGACACAAAGCACACAGGGAATCCAGGAAGGTGTTGGACATGATGGGCAGACGGAAGGCAGTGCTCTCTACATAAAAGGGATTTTTTCCAGTAAGCTTTGATTGCATTATCAAAAACAACTCTAGTATGTATTCCTATTACAGTGCTGATGTTATAACAGGAGAGTATATGCTCTGACTTTACAACTCCTTTAATGTACATACACTATCCTAATAGTTATAAGTTAAATAGTATATTCATGATGACTTTGCAGTGAAATTTGAGGATTCATTTCTCCCCAGTGTCTGCAGCTACAGAGGTCAGTGAGGGCATGTTTTAAGGCTCCTGTACTGCTTGTTAAGAATAAGTAAATAAGTGAATGTCCATAGCCTGGCCATAGGTTTACTTTGAGGTAAATTAAGAGAACTTTCTGATTTTAGTGCAGTTGCTGTGCTTGCTAAATAGCATTAGCAGCTATTAGGAAGCAAGAACCAGCCCGTGCGACCAAAGCTCTATGCGAGCACATGTGCATGCACCTGGTCACAGTTTGGCACATAGAATTGTGCACAGCCGTGTGCCTCTGTGTGGGTCTGTGTGCAGCTGTACGTGTTCCTGAACGTGCGCTCGGAGGTATGCACATACTCATTATAAAGGTTACCAACCAGGCTTGTGTAGTCCTTCCGATTGCTGTTCTGTACCCTCGACCATGGCTCATTCTGTACTGCGCCGCCCGCAAGTTACTGACTTGGCTTGTCTCTGTTTATGCTCCTGTCTGATTTTCTGTACTGCACCGCCCACAAATTACTGAGTCGACTTGTCCCTGGCTATGCTCCTGTCTGCTGTTCTGTACTGCGCTGCCCGCAGGTTACCGACTTGGCCTGTACCTGGCTATGCTCCTGTCAGCTGTTCCTGTACCTCACTGCCCGATTGTTGCTAATTTGGCTTGACCTGGACCTCGCAATCAAAGATCTGCATTCTTCACCTGACTCCCTGCCTGGGAGATGACTGCACTATTGATCCCCACACACCAGGTGACTACTGTATCTTCTCCCACTCGTGCCACTCCTTGTCCTTGGGCACCTGTTCCACTATGCAGGTGTCCTTGGACTGGAGCAGCAAGAGAGGCCGCTATCATCATCCAGTATCCCTCTAAAGTGTGTGACAGCAGCACACTGATAGTTTATTAAAAAATAAATAAAACTAGTTAATGTGGATGTAATTTTTTTATTACAAACTCGATATGTGCTGCTATTAGATAGATACAAATGCTTCTTTTTGATTGACATTTACTAATAGGCCATTATTTGTACAATGTTGTCTGTTGGACTTTATTTTATAATGACGGATTACTTGAATATAAATTCTCTTTTATTAAATCTGTCACAAACCTGGGAATTGAAATCTCAATAAGTAACAAAAAATATGCCGGTTGGGATGATCACTGTGAAATGTTTATATGGTTAGTCTCAAATAAGCTTTAAGGTGTTAATGTCATTTCCAAAGTCAATTTTAATCTTTAAATCTGCAGCTTTTAGTACATAACACCTGGGGATGATTCTGCTATGGAGATCCTGGCTCAGGCAAGGCTCTAAGTCATCCAGTGGGGCTCTTGCAACGTCAAGGTCTATCTCAGGGCTTACTTTAATGTCAAAAGTATCTTCAACATTTGCCTGAAAACACTTAAGGTCACAAATGTATTTTTAATAAGAAAACAATCTTTACTCATAAACAGCCCAGTGACTCTCGATAATTAATTAGCTCAGCCCAAATGCAGCCACACAGATCAGGAGAAAAGAAGCACAGGCAAAAAGTTAATTAGCTAATTCAATGTTAATGTCTCTAAGCTTGATACTGATAAACAGTTTCAATGAATAGGAACAAAATGATAGATTTAAAGTGATAATAAAGCCATTAGGTTTTTAATGCTGATTAAATCAATTACAATGGATGCTGCTTCTTGATGTTTAAACGTTCTAGTTTCCTGAAGAATCAACTGGTTCCCTGAACACTAACTGTTAGGGTTGTAGTGTGGGCCCGAATTGACGAGGAGGACCTCCCTTGCAACACCGTCTGTGACCACTGGGGTTGTAGACAGTGTGCTCAGGCAGGGGGTGCACGGGTGCCGGGTGCGGATCTTGGGTCACTATGGTGAGCAGAGACCTGGCAGAGTAGTCAGCCGTGCTTGATGATGCCAACATCCAATCGAAGTCAGGAGACAGACCGGGTCAAGAACAGGTGGGCAATGGAAGTACAAAGGGTTAATCCAATAGAAGTGTCAGGAAGCAAGCCGGGTCGATAACAAGCGGGCAGCGAGGTACAGAGGGGTAGTCCAATGGGAACGTCAGGAAGGGAAGCCAGTTCAACAAGTTTCAGGAGACAGGAGCAAGGTACAGACATCCACTCAGGCTGAAGATCACTCAGCACTGAATGAGCGTCCTGAGGTGCTTTATATAGACCGGGGACGCGTTACTTTGCATGTGCCAGCGTGATGACGTCACCGGGTCATATCCATACGATGACACCACGCCACGCGATCCCGCCGGGCCTTCTGACGTCTGCACGGCCTGGATGTGCCGGCGGACGCCCTCTCTATGTGCGTCCCCGCACCGGAGCCTGGATCGGGACTCGCGTGTCCCACGGACCGGGACCCAACATGGCCCACGGACCGGGACCCGACACTAACCCTGATATTCTGTTTAGGGTGGCTCTTTTCCTTTGCAAGATTCTATGGAGCCACCCTTGTGTGTGCTAGTAAGCTGTATGTGCCCACAATATAGCTACTCCCCACTCCTCCTTATTCCTTTCTCTGAGCTAGTAGATGGATGGCTGAAGACTGCTCTGTCCCTTGTGATCTTGTACTGGACAGGAAGTTGAGGGAAGCAGAGCTGAGATTTGGAGCCAGGGCAAGGTTTCCCACAAGGCCACCAAGGCCCGGCCTTGGGGCAGCAGGGGTGTGGAATTCCTATCACCCAACGCCCAGGGGCGTATTTACCGCGAGGCAAAGTAGGCGTTTGCCTAGGGCGGCACCTTCCTGGGGGGCGGCCGTAGTCAAACTCCTATGGTGTGAAGAGGAGGGGCGAGCCAGAGCCCGTCTGTGTGTAGGAGTGGAGGGCGGCTTGCCTGCTTGTGAAGAGGGTGGGAGGACGGATGGAGCCGGACAGCGCAGCCGACAGATGGGATCGTGACTCAGAAAACGAAAAGCAGCCGGCGGCCACTAACTGACTCCTTCTACTACTACTAGTCCTGAATAACTTACTAATTTCAAGGTCCATGTCCATTATATGTCCTATTTTATGCCATTTATGGCCCTTCCCAAGAGTTCCACGGATTGATTGAGGCGTTGCTCTGCGATTTAATGTTCCTTCATGTTGGTTATCACTTTGATATGACTGCATTTATTCATTTCTTGATTGTTCTGTATGTCTTGGTTTTGCTGGGCAATGTACTGTACATACTGTATGTTTGATCGAGATTCAGTATTGACAAAAAGTTTGAGAGTTTAATACTACTTTAAAGAATAATTGCATTTTTGCGACACAAATAATAAATGTTGCTCTTATGCAGTTTGCCATTCTGAATGTCCCATTCATATGGAGATTCACTGAAATCCTTTGGAAAAATAGAACATGAAGAATTCATGAAAGGTGGTTAGGAGAGGTAAGGATGACTGTAGTTCCTGATATATCAAAGAAGATATTCCTTTACATGCACCTACCCCTCTGTCATATTTATTGCTGAACAACACTAATAAACTAGATTATTTCATATACAGGTGAAACTCGAATAATTAGAATATCGTGCAAAGTTCATTTATTTTACTAATGCAACTTAAAAGGTGAAACTAATATATGAGATAGACTTATTACATGCAAAGCAAGATAATTCAAGCCGTGATTTGTCATAATTGTGGTGATTATGGCTTACAGCTCATGAAAACCCCAAGAACCCCAAATCCACAACCTCAAAAAAGTAGATTATTACATGCAATCAATAAAACAAGGATTGTACATAGAACAATATCGGACCTCTGAAAAGTACAAGCATGCATATGTACTCAGTACTTGGTTTGGGCCCCTTTTGCAGCACTTACTGCAATTACTTTTGCACGATATTCTAATTATTCGAGTTTCACCTGTATATGTATCCTTGACATTGTATTCATTGTTATCTGGTTTTGCTTTTCCAAGTAGTTATGTATCAGTTTAAAGCAGAAATACAACAATGCATCTCTATATTAAAGTGACACTAAACTCCGAATTAAATCTTAAAAATGCATTCAAGCACCTTTAAGGAGAACTATGGGGTCAGGGTTTTTCCCCATAGTTCTCCTTAGGGTAATGGGAGGACACAAACTAGCGTCCTCCCGTTACCCTAAGCTCAGTATACCGCGAGCTACAGCTCGCGGTATACTGAGACACCGCAGCCGGAGCAGATCCCGACATCGATGTCGAGATCCGCCCAGCTGCGTTAGTGACAGCTGTCTCTGCCTATCTAGAGGCAGAGCCAGCTGTACCCGCCCCCTCCCCCGTCCATTCCGCCAGTCAGCGCTGGTGGATCAGAGCGGGGAGGGGGGAATCCAGATCGAAAGGTGAGCGGTCGCCGGTATCTGTTCGCTCACCTCCCAATCTACTGAGCCGACCTGTGACAGTCTCATTGTCACAGGTCGGCTAGAACTATGAGGTGAGTGGAAATCACTCATCTCATAGTTCTCCTTTAACTATTAACAAAAATGTATCGTATTTGTGTATCACTCGGCTGTAGATCATCAAATCATCTCTGAATTGGTGCTGACACTGTCCTTCCTTCTGGAGGGTGGCTACTTTTGTTCCCCATGGTCCATGTGTGTGTTGTAAAGTAGCCACCGCTCCAAGCTCGCTCCTGTGATGGACTACAATCTCACAGTTAGTTTACTAATTTGAGGTCCATCATGGGAGCGAGATTGGAGCGGTGGCTACCTTACAACACACACATGGACCATGGGGAACAAAAGTAGCCACCCTCCAGAAGGAAGGACAGTGCCAGCACCAATTCAGAGATGATTTGAGGATCTACAGCCGAGTGATACACAAATAAGATACATTTTTGTTAATAGCTAAGGTACTTCAATGCATTTTTAAGATTTGATTGACCACCTGAGTATAGTGTCACTTTAATAAGAACAATTTACTTGTCATGTATAAATGTGGAAACTGAGAAATACAGTATGTCCATATTACCAATTTTGATGGGTGGCGGTAGTCTTCATTTGCATTTCCAGTTCTGCTTTTGCTGAGCCTGCTAAAAACTATCATGTCAAGCCTTGCTTACTGTCCTACCAACTATGAATTTGCTCATGCCTTTTGCGTCAGATGAATTGTTGACATGTTAACATTGAATGACTACTTTCAGTGCTTAATTTGGACTTTATTTCACTGTCTGTATATATAATGTTTGATGGACATAATTACATTTTCCTTTACATAGCATGAATTTCTAGTGATGCAGGATATGAGCTGTACATCATAGAGTTTTGGCCAGTACCGGTATGGACTCTCTGGTGATTGATGAATGTGGGAGTTAGTGGATTCAGTTGGATCACAATGTTGTCATTTATTTTATCTCATAAAGTGAATATTCTGACTCTGATTGTTGTATTAGTGCTGTTTCCCTTGCTGAGACCTCTATGCCTGCCCTGTATAAGCAGATACAATCACCGCGGAAAGTCTTTGTCAGATAGCTGAACTCAACAAATACCTTTTCATCCACAAAGATCTTTATAGAATGCAGCAGGTTCAGCAAATTGAAATAGCCAATAGTAATGTCCCAATGCTTTTCAATGGGAAAATTCTTGTTTTTTTTTCTATTCTGACATCGCTCGTGTCAGAATAAAGAAAAAAGACACTAACAGCCGAGCCGAATGCCACTCAACGGCATTCGGCTATTCACTCACTGCTGTTCGGCATCTATAAGAATAGCCCGAACAGCAGTGAGAAGCCTGCCAGAGGTTCGGCTCAGCCGATCCAGATGTTGGATCGACTGAGTCGAACTCCTTCTGCACTTTGGGTCAGCCGAACATGCTGAGCATGTTCGGCCGAACCGAAGCCACGCGAAGCAAGCCGATGTACGGCTGATTTCAGCCGATGTACGGCTGAAATCAGCCGTACCAGCCTGAAGTGAATAGCCGAACAGTGTCCGGCTCACTTCACTTCAAATCGGTCATTCACTCGGCTGCCCTCGGCAGCTTAGTGAATAGACCCCTTAGTTGCTAACAAAATGTTTTGGTGTGCACATGTCTATCAAGCAACTGGCAAAATAAATTGAGGACATGTTATGTTATGTTATGCATTGTATCATATTTTCATACAACTGTAACAGCTTGGCAACATTATGTTTTTTTGAAAGCGATCGTTAGACACTTCTGTACCTTTTTTGTTGTGAACAAAAGGAATTTTGTTTTATGCTGGTCCGATAGCCCTTCTATTTCCTTCTATTTGCTGTATTTGTAACTGGGTTGATTGGCTGGTTTCCTTACACTGTAATATTACAGTAATTGCAGGCTCCCACCCTATGTGAAGCATTGTATTGTATTTATTACTTTGATGTACAATAAATTACTTGTAGCTTGGTTACTGAACTGAACTTATATTGGTACTTTTATTTAGACATGTTCACTGCCAAAAAAATTGTTTAGTTTTGTTTCGTTCTGATTTTGTTTTATTTAGTTTTTCAGGATTCTGGTGTGAAAGTCAATTCGGATTCGAAATTCGGACGAAATTCGTTAGCGGTAGTTCGTTTTCGTTCTTATTCGTTTCGTTCATTCGTTCGTTTGCAGCAAAGTGACATTTGGGTGGGAAAAACGTTTTTCTCCTTCTCTAATGTCACTTTGCTCCAACGAACGAAATGAATAAGAAACGAAAACGAAATGAACGTTCGAACGAACTACCGCTAACGAATTTCGGAAATGGAAATTCGGATTCGTTTGCATTCGTTATATCTGTAATTCGGAATTCGGATACATCCGAATGTCCAAATTTCCGAAAATTCGTTTGAATTTCAATTCAGAACGAAACGAATCGCACATGTCTACTTTTATTACAGAATCGCACAAATAATAAACGTTGTGTTTGCAATCCTGTAAACACTGTGTGGCCAACAGGAAACGTATTGCAAAATGTGATAGTACAAAATGAAACATATACCCATTTTCTGCAATCAATCGGGACCTTATATAAGGAAAAACCAAAACGACTTGTTTTTTTCTTTGAACATGAAGTCATTGGAAGACCATGGGTGAATGAGCTCCCTGAGATGATGATGACACAAAGTTCTGGAGCTCATTAGATGTGGGACCAAGGCATTGTGTGGCATGGAAGATTCTGTTACTGCTGGAGTCAAATTCATTTAGAACTCATTTCAGTATAGATAGCTGTACTGACAGAAATATGTACGATGTCATTGTTATCCTCTTTCTGGAAATGCCCATTGCCTAACTGTCTCTGGGATCAATATGTTCAGGGCCATAGCTACCATGAGGTAAGTGAGGAAACTCAGGTGCAGCTGAGAGGGGGCGCAACCAGAACCAGCCTGGCTGTGCCCCCTCGATCCTGTTGCCATGGCAAGCACAGGGCGCCATGGCAACAGTGGTGCCAGGCTGCCAACACAGCTGCGGCTTGGAGAAGAGGGGAGGCATAGGTTCTAGCTTCTCCATGGATCCCCGCTGCTCTCCCCCGCCTGTATGGGCAGAGGCAGTGGGGATTCGATGAGAAATGGAGCGCTGAGCCAGCGGGGGGGTCAGACAAGGGAGCTGTCATCCAGGATGGCCTAGCAGTGATGAGAGAGAGAGTATCTGACATCACACGTCTGTTGGGGGGCGGGGGCACAATTTTCTGTTCTTGCCTCGGGCACAAATGGAGCTAGCTACGCCTCTGAATATGTTCTGAGTAGCTGACCTGGAAGGAGCATGCAGACAGTGAATTTTGTGAGGAAAGTAGGAAATCTGAATCTCTGTAGTAAAGTGAAGAAAACAAATACAAATAAAATTGTTATGCAAGATGGGGGCGTGGTCTGGCCGTGATTGAGTATGGCCGCCTGATCTGAGAGCTGCATCACAAGACCTCTCAGATTAGCAACTTACGGCATATAAAACAGCAAATCCCCCGTCGGATTCACTCCGCTAGGTACCGCACTTGCTCCAGCAATGATCAAAAGCAAAGACAAGGCTAAGGGACCTAAGAAGCTAATGGACTTCTATCCGCGGCCTGAACGGGGGATCAATCAAAATGGCATCTAGGTATCATCCTATCAGCCCCTAGTTCTAACCTTTTTAAGCTTAACTTTAACCCACTCCTGCTAAATATTTCGGACCTTTGCAAAGATCTGAACCGTTCCCCTGTATCATGTGCTGGTAGAATTAATCTGGTCAAAATGTTTGTTCTCCCCCATATTTTATACTTGTTTCGGTCTCTTCCCATACCCCTCCTACCCTCCTATTTAAGGAAACTCCAGAGCACTATTGATACCTTTATCTGGAATGGGAAGAAACATAGAATCTCAAGATCAATACTGTGTACACCCACAGCCTATGCAGGTATGGGTGCCCCTGACATTGCCAAATATTATAAAGCTAACCTACTGGACCAGACTAAATACTGATGTACTCCCCGTCCAGACAAGTTATGATCTCAAATAGAACGGGATTCCTTAACTACTGACCTCAATCTTCCGCTCTGTTCTTCCCTACTAAATAGTTCTCCCACTAAATCTTTCTTAGACACTGTGACAGCGACCTTGAGAGTCTGGCATGCCCTTGAGTCCCCGACTCAAATCTATACTCAAATTGTTACCGCTAAGAACTCTTGATCTCATCCTTCCAGACATGCATTTGTCCAACTGGACAAGTTTGGGGGTCTCATATATAGCCAGTCTGTATGAAAATGACCGCCTGGTGCCATTTGAGGCTCTATGTCAGCAATACTCTCTTCCGGCTCGCGACTTCTATAAATACCTCAGAATAAGACACTATCTGGCCTCTATTTGTGTGCGCGATGGAACCCTTCTTAGGAGATGCATACACTACTATGGTACTAATTCCCCATCCAAGAAAGGTATTTCCTTTTTTTATAATCTACTTAGTGAACCAAAAACTACTGATAAATTGCTATCCATGAGGTGGTGGGAAACGGAACTAAACTTTTCTCTCTCTCCAGAACAATGGTACAAAGTGGTCACTTGGCCTCTGAAAACTTTGCAATGTCTAAGCCAACAGAAACTATTGCATAAATGGTACTACACGCCACAGAAACTGGCAAAAATCTACCCCTCCTCCTCACCACTCACTCTGCTGGCGGAGCTGTGGAATTGTGGGATCATTGACACACATTTGGTGGTATTGCCCATCCCGTGGCCCCTTTTGGCCTGAGGTTTTTCCGCTCATCTCCACAATTACTCAGCTCCCCTGTGGCGTTTCCCTCCCGACAACTTGCCTTGTTAGGGGTAGGGTAGGAAGAGTGGCCACCAGCTTCCAGGACTGTTGTGTCTCATGTCCTCATAGCGGCCCATCTTGCACTAGCGAGAGCATGGAAACAATCAGAACCCCCCTCCTTAAACACAGTCATACAGATTCTAAACACACATGCACATTTTGAATTTCTGTTCGCCAAGGCTAACTGTAGATTTCATACTTTCACCTCGCGTTGGGCCTGCTGGTTGACAGACACCAGATGCTTGACACATATCATATGATGATTACCAGACCCGCATTCCCTCATTAGTAGAGACACTCTCCACAAGCTCTGATTTTTACTTATTAAATTAAATAAAAAAAAATTAAACACAAAAACATTGTTCATCCTATCTGTATCACTGAGACTTTTAGACGCCTCTGCCTGTGTAAGACTTTGTTTTTCTTTTTAGTTTCTGGGCATTCCAACCGATCGATGTTGTAATATCACATCGCTTGTATCAATATCAATATCACATGCACTGCTCATACCAACTCTGCACTTCATCTGCTGTACATGATACCTGTTGTATTGTTGTCCGATTTGTGCCCTGCCTTACGCATATTGATTGTATACACCTATTATTTTGGGCATTGCCCTTCCTGTACTGTTGTATTGTTTTTGTCAATAAATTATTTGTCAAACAAAATAAATTGTTATGCAAGTTATTTTGTATATTAAAGTGGACCTTGCAGTAAAATCAGGCCTCCCTCCCTTTTCTCATGCAAATATGTTAGTGAGACTCCAATGGACCAAATGCATAATTGCCATGTAACTCAAACGTCCTGCTCCTGAAGAAGCCCTGCAGGACGAAACTTGATGAGGCACTCAGGAACACCCTTTCCACTTTTGAGAACACAATTGGAGTATACAGTAATAGATGGACTTGGCGTAAGGGCTTGTAATTGGACCTTGTATTTACAGCTATTGGGGTGTTCTTATGAACGTTGACTATTGTTATAAGTTGTTATAAGAAATGTTTTTAACAATTGATTTTTATATACAGTGACCCTGTTTGTTTCACCGTTTGTGTAATAAAAATATTAAGTAATTTTATACATATACAGTGCTTTTGTTATTGATGGACCTTTTAAACTCCATTTAGTTTGTTTTTTTGATTTTGTTATGATTTTCTGAGGAAGTGGGGCAATCCTACTGGACTACTCAGTCTTCCATTCACATCAGTACTGCACTGTGCAATGTACCCCAGCAGGTGTGCAATGTAGCGCAGCTGCTGGTGCGAATTGGTCCCTAGAAAGGTGCTATAGCGCTGTGGCACAGCTGAGCTTACCTCTGCACTCCTCTTCTATGTTCACCTTTGCACCCCACCCCAAGGATGAGCAGGGTAAGTGGGTTGGGATGCAAAATTGAGCAAAGAAGTGGGTGCAGAAGTAAGGCGGGTGCAGCTGTAATCAGTGAGTGGCTGGATCCTGATGGGGTTGGATTGAGCACTGTAAATACCCCTGTTACAATGGTGGTGAGTTTAGAATCCCCCCTTACATTAGTGGTAAGTGCTAATTCCCCCATTACATTGGTAGTCAGTGTGTCAGGAACCGGGTCTGAACCCAGAGCCTTTGCTGTAGCTGGCGTTGGTTCTACCTGCTGAGCCACCTAAGAACCTCGGATATCTTCTTGCCTGATCTCCTGTGTATCCACAGTTATACCTAATCAGATGCTGAACTCTGACCTCCTTGCTCCTCCCTTGAACTTCCTATTTAAGTCATGCCTCTCCACTTCCTCTTTGCCAGATTATTGTGCTCCTGCCCTGATCTTGCTTCCTGCTCCCTCTGTGCTACAATCTACTACTACTGTTTCCCGTGTACCGACCTTTGGCTGCTGATTCGCCGACTACTCTCTCCGTCTCCTGCTACATACCTGATACCTTTGGCTCCTGACCTCGGCTTGTTCACTGACTACGCTTCTGCCTGCTGCTCCACCACTACCCCCTGCTTGTGTACCAAACCCAGCCTGTTATACTACGAATTGCCTGCTGCTTCAGCTGCTGGACTCTGAGCCTGATCCCAGATCATGACACAGTGCTAAATCCCCCATTACATTGGTGGTCAGTGCTAAATCCTCCATTACATTGGTGGTCGTTGCTAAATCCTCCATTACATTGGTGGTCAGTGCTAAATCCTCCATTACATTGGTGGTCAGTGCTAAATCCACCATTACATAGGTGGTCAATGCTAAATCCACGATTACATTGGTGGCCAGTGCTAAATCCACCATTACATTGGTGGTCAGTGCTAAATCCACTATTACATTGGTGGTCAGTGTTGAATCCCCCATTACATGTATGCAAAAGATTTAATGTACACTCTCATTCAAAGTGTAATGCCTCCTAACTGGTTTTATTACACAGGATTTTTGCCACCTTCAACCCATCAGCAGCCACAACATTTGCCGCAGTACTCAGCAGAAAGGTCAATGTCACATGATATTTTCTAAATATTTTATTCCAGGTGTATATGCTGTATAATTGGTGTTAATCACTGTATTCTCTGCAAGAGCTACTGGGTTGCCGCACTTTAAATAGACTGTATGGACTAAGACTGTCCATACACGTGTAGATTTATCTTGTTCAGTCTGTGGGCTGATTGAAAGAAGTCACTTCCCCCATCCAGAGTAATCTCTTCTGATGGCTTTTGAATTCTGACAGCCACAGACAGCACCCATGGCTGTCTGAATACCTAAACAGTGACAGCATTTTATTGAATTCAGTCACTACTCAGACAACAATATTTCACCCGGTTCCTTTGATTTTTAAAAACAACTTTTGTCAAGTTGGGTGGTGCTGACAGGGCCATCCACAGCTCGAATATGAGCTGTGTATAGCCAGTTTAAAAATTGTAGCTAGTTAAATAAATAAATACATAAATATTTTGATACCTTCTCGGCTTTAATTTTTAAATGAAATTGTACGATAGTTTAACATTATACCTCACCCTTTTTACAAGAATGCCCTTCCTCTAAATAAAGTACATTATCTGTCCACAATGGCTTGCTGGATGTTGCCAACTATACATATGTAAAACGAGGATGTTGACCCCAATGTAATTTCCTATCTGAAGAGCAGCTATGGTATGTAGTGGGAAATAATCTATCTTTTATTGAAGGCTTGTTGTTGATTTTAAAATGCATTTCTTAGAGGAAGGCAATCTGTACCTTTGTCTAGGGAGGTCAGTAAGTCTCATTTACATTTTTCAAGGATTTCCAAATCCTTCATATTGGAGGATAAGATGCATACGGAGAACATTGTGTGGGAGATGTTGAGGCCGGGTAAACAAAGATCTTGGTGGATAGGATAAGAGGGAGTGAGGAAGGGCAAAGGGAAGCCTGTGCTTAAGTCTTCAGGGCATGGAGTTTCACTTTAGATGCATTGAATATCTCATATTTTTTCCCTTAACAAAAGCCACATTTTTACTCAAAACAAAGCTATGAAAACTTTTCTCTTTATGACAGACTTCCTTTATTGATTGCAGTAACTGTATTCCTGCAGCGCACATAAGCAGTTTTATATTTGGGAAATGACTTATTCTTGATTAATCTAAGTATCTTGTTTTTAAAACATAAGCACTTAAGTGTTTTTTCAGTCATTACAGCCTAGAGCTGGTATGCTTGGAAATGGAAATCTATACATAAACTTCAAACAAAGCCAGTGCTATTTTTGCAAGCTATCAATTAAAAAGATGGAAATGTTTGTTCTTTCAGAAGAGGGGACGCTCTGTTGATACTAGGACTTCAGTCTTGTACATTCTCTTCTCCACTACAAGGTGAGTCTGACATGAAAGAAATATAATATACTGGATAATGGCCCTTTCTAAATTTGCTAATTGCCTGGCTATTATGCTGTTCATGTGGCTTCAAGACTTTCAGTCAGAGTGGTTGATTTACTGAAGGAGTTTTCACTTTGCAAAAGAATTTGCACTCAGATTAAAAAACAACTCCAGGTAAAAATGTTCTTAACCATGGCAACAGGGCTACCCCTGCAATGCAAAGGTTCAGTGCTCGTTTTTGCCTAGGTAAAACAATAAGAAAGTTATACTCACCTGAACCTTGGAGCCAGCTGGCTCTATCTCCTCCCCCACTGCAGTGGCGGAATGTTTTTTGGCATCCTTACATCCTATGCACTGTGTATAGAACGTGATGACTCAGGGACCTTAGACCGCTGCAGTGGAGGGGAAGCAAAGCAGAAGGGACCAATCTAAGAGTAAGCTGGCTTTGAGGATTGGGGAAGTATAACTTCTTTATTTTAAAACCTAGACAAAAATGAGCACTTAACCCTTGCAGTGTGGGGGTAGCCCCACTGCAAGGGTTAAGAACACTTTTGCCCCGAGTTCTTCTTTGACCACTTGCTGGCTGGGGTGTTTACACGCCCTTCCTGGCCATGCCATTTTTCAGTATTCAGAGCTTCAGTACTTTTACTGACATTTATTCCGTCATGCACCGCTGTACTGAAATTAATTTTATACCATTCTTGGGGGAAAGATAGAGCTTTCTTCCGGTGGTATTTAATCACCACAGGGGGGGGGGGGTTATTTTTTACTACATAATGAAAAAAGAACCGAAAATTTCGGGGGAAAAACTGTTTTCCCCACATTATGTTAAAAAACATTTATGCTTACCCATATTTTTGGTAAAACATAAAAGACGGGGTCATGTCGGGTAAATAGACACTAAACATGTCAAGCTTTAAAATTGCGTGCGCCTGTGAAATCAAAATAAAATACTATACCCAAAATTGTCCATAGGCGACCCTTTAAAAGCTTTTACCGCTCATCAATTTAGTGTTATCAGTAAATAATGGCCCTAGAATTATTGCCGTGAGGTGCGGATGAGTGGGCGGGGCTAACAGGCCATCTTTAGACGGCTTGTTACATCCAGGAAGCTCCTGGCCAGAAGTGATTAAGGAATTAGATGAAACACTACTGGCTCCCATCATCTAATTTAATTTTTTTAAATTTACCTTGCACATGATTGGAAATACTTTGCAAAAGTGAATTTTCACCTCATTCATTAAGATAAGAGACAATTATCTTTCCAATTAAAAATAGTCTTTGCAGTAAGTGAAGTCAGAACTTCCTCTTGTGTGTGAGCATTGTTTAGTGAAGTACGGTAATACTCTGAGCCCAGGCTGCACGATGATGCCACCTCATTTGGCTAATCCATGACAACCTAGCCTCAGAGGATGTTGAATGATGCTGACTGCCAATAAACCCAGAAGGCTGAAGACATCTAATGTCAGAAAGGAGCTATTGGGCTGAAAATGACTGTTGCAGCAATAGCTGTCTTTTTTTTTTTTTTTATTAATGGGCTATTCATTTAGCTGGAGTTCATCTTGTCCCCTAGCATGTGTGAAGAAAAAACAGCTCTGGTGGCAATATTCACCTCCTCTCCATCACTGTAGCCCACAGTAATCTCTTCTCACCACATAATGTCCTCAATCTTCAGTGTTGAATAGAATTATTCAGCCCAGAACACTGAGAACAGACTGAAAGTGCAAGGAATCACAACAGTGTGTTGATGCAGAGAGTGGTGCTGTCCAGGCAAAGAGGAAGAGGACTCTGTGGCATCATGTTACTGGCCTAAAGAGCTCTGGAAAAGGTATGTAAAAACAAAAATGCTGACTGAAGGGCTTTTGGGGGAGAAGCACTGGGATAAGGGGGGCAGAGTTGGGCTTTAAGTCAGACATTAGATGGGCTTTTGTCAAAGGAACATTTTGGATAATCTTCAGCCGAATGCTGCTTGCAAGCATCCTTCGGGTATTCTGACAGCGGCCCGACTTAACAGAGGAATTTGTGAGACTCTTCGATCGGCCCCATTTGCAGGTGTAAATGGGATCTAAATAATTTTCAGGCCTAAGGCAGCAGAGACTAAAATTCACAAATATCCAATCTTTTTTTGAACACGTCTGATTCTTCCACTACCCTTCCACAAGATGCCTCAGTTGGCTTTAGATATACAGTACTTTACAAGATTATTCGTTGCTGTGAGAGTTTCTTCCATTTTAGAGACAAATGATAATCATTTAATTAGTTTAATTAAAAGAGATTTACAGTGTTATATAGAATTTTTTAAATCTAAAGACGAGTATCACAGAACAGGATATATACGGTTTAAAATCATGCATCTTTTGTCTTTATAGTACCCGTGCTGTCCCTTTTTAAAGCCCATCTTCAGGCATTCCTCCATCTTACACCCCTCCACATAATCCATTAACAGATATTTCTTCCTTTTTCCCTGTTTTAAAATTGTGACTGGTTATGTAGCCCCCATCACCTTTTGTGAGGTGGCTACTAGAAATGTAGTGATTGCCAGAGCTGTAGTTAGTCTGGCTGAACGATAGTTGGCATTTAGCTGGTTAATCCCAGGTGTCCTGGCATTGATTGTACCTACCTGGATGGAGTGTGACTCTACTGTAGTGTGGTACAGCCAATGAGGGACACTGTGAGTGTATAGACAGTTCACCAGCCAATCGCTGGGTCTCTCAACCAGTGTTGCATGCTGGGTAAGTGCATATGTACTCCAAGGAATTGCCATGTGGTCAGTCTAGTTCTAGTCTGGCTCCAGCTATGGATTAGTTTAGGTTGTGGTGCTGTTCAGCCTGCCCCCAGGCTAGGCCTGAGGCCTGGTGGTGGGAATACTTGAGTGTGGGAAAAGCTTTGCTAGGCTTAAAGTCTGGAGGAGGCCTCTGCTAATGCTTGAGGAGGAGAACAAGGAAAGATGATGGCTGCTGGAGGTGCCTGGCATAAAGAGGACCTCAGGAGCAAGTCTGGTGTCTCTCCAGCTGAAGATCAGTACTAATCCGTATTCAACTGTGCTACAAATTGATATACACTGAATTACTAAAAGGACACTGGTGAGTCTGGAGTCTGTGTCTGTTCTACCCAGGATGTGTAGGATCCCTATACCCTCTCTCTCAGAGTGAACATGTTTAATAACAGTTCATCAGCATCATACTTTTGGCCTGGATGCAGGCTCTGTTGGCACTAGAAGATGGTGGTTAATGCTAATGGGGCATCTGATTACCAAAACCCCTAGACAAACTAGTGATGGCCCGTTATTCTGGCAGTTACTTCGGGGGTGAGCGCTACCGTTTCATCATCAGTAAGCCCTGGAAGGTTCTGGGTGCCCACTGAGAGAAGGGTTGAGCTGGGTGAAGATGGGTAGGTAAAGAAGCTGCCAATCATTCTGATTTTGCATTTCCACTAAATCACTGGAAGTACAAGTGAACATTAAGAAGACCAGTCACCCAGGTCACAAAGCGCTGTCAGGGGTGACCTGTCTTCTCCAAAGGAAGTGCCGGGATCCCACTGTGTGCAGGCGGAGTTTCAATAAAGACTTTGCAAGCTTGGAGCAGCGTAACTACAAACTAAAGGCACCGTATTCATGAGTGAGTAATTTAAAACCTTTATAACAAGCCAGTGTTTGCTTCAGAACTGACAACCACCCCACCCTCCCAGACACACACATTTATTTATTATTATTTATTACAGCTATTTAAATTGTACTGACAATTTGCTCAGCACTTTACGTACTGCACATTCACATTAGTCCCAGGGCCGGATTTCTCACAAGGCCACTGAGGCCCGGCCTTGGAGCGGGAGTAGAGGGGCAGTAGTGCTGTGGAATTCCTATCACCCGACGCCCGGGACATGCTGTTCCGGGCGCCAGGCGGGTAGCTTTTATTCTACATTTAGCCCTGCTTCGGGCAAGCAGAACTAAATGTACAGCGGAGAAGCCGCCACATGTTTTGTACAGCGATGCCCCCAAGGTCACTTGCATGCAGCCTGCAGGTCTGTCCCCCCTGCTGGCCACCTCTCTCATCGCTGGCCGCCTCCCTCCCCGCTATGGTTTTCTGGATCCACCGTTCTTCTGCAGGACTTGGGACCATGCCAAGGTAGTTCAGGAGGGAGAGTGGGGGGCAGAGCAGGACGTTCTCTGCTCTACGTCGTGTAAACACTGAGACTGGAGAACTGCACTCCAAGCCCTTCCATGTCCGCTGTCACAAGAGACCCAACACTAGGCCAATTTAGACAGGAGCCAATTAACCTTCCAGCATGTCTTTGGATTGTAGGAGAAAACCAGAGGACCTGAAGGAAGCCCACGCAAGCACAGGGAGAACATGCAAACTCCTTGCAGTTGGTGTCCTGACTGGGATTCGAGCCAGAAACCCCCAGTGCTGCAAGTTTCGTGCTTACTAACCACTAAGGTACTGTGCTGCCCACAGTTTATTAATATGGAAAAGCAGCTTGAAGCAGGTCAAAGGCAGATCAATTTAAGGTCATATGCACCTGCTATGAATTCTGAATGTTCCCAGATGCATCTTAAACTAATATTAAAAGCGAACTACATTTGCCTAATGAAGCACCTTAATGGGCAATTGATTTCAATGTAATTTCCGCTCGAGATAAACTTGAAAATGTACCTAAGCTTAGGTTGTAGTATCTATTATGTTGTGTAAGTATTAATTTTGGCCGAGCCAGTACAGAGCCTATCTGCTCAACTGGTCATTGTATGTTAGCTTTGGCTTCTCCAGTGCTTCTTAATTCACACAGTGCTCTTTGTCCACTAATATTTTTGTTACGTACAGATTCCCACACATAACTAAATCTCCAAACACGTTATTTGCCAGCATGGGAATTCTCTCTTACATTTAAGTATTTTGCCTAATACACCTCCATTATATCGATTCTCTGACCTGTATGACTCAGCTGCAGCTAGCAGCCTCCTTAATGGTAACAGGCAATGATGTAAAAAAAGAATAATGATAACTAATGCATTCAGGAATCATGCATCACTCCAAAATAAAATTACAGGGGAAAACATTTCAATTAATCAGACAATGACAGAGTATGCATTACATGGAAATAACAACTGAACGCAACATACAGTGACATGGCACAAACTTCCCTCAATAACAAAGAGACAGCAAGACAACAAAATAAAAAGACAAATACCACTGCGCTAGGAGAACTAAATGTGAAATTTCGACCAGCCGCAACACTATATGGTTATATTGACCAGTGTTGTGATACGTAGGGGTGTGTTGCGCTAGGTTTAAGTGTATCAAAAGACTATTTTTCAAGCACACCAACTTCCAAACACCTACACCAATAACCTTGGCCCCCAAAACACCTGGGCTATTCAGTGGTCTGGGTTAGTGATCATAAACATATGTATATATATATATATATTACTCTTTTGATAGGGTATGGCGACCTTTGAGTGAAACGATATAAAAAACCTTCTGAATTAGTAACACATGAAATCAACATGAACGTGAAACCCCTGGGAAGTGGTTTACAATGATGGTAATACTAAATCATGCAGTGATAATAGTGCTCTAAAACCAAGCAGAATAAAATATAAAACTGATAAACACAAAGATTGTGAACACTTCATAAATCAAGTGTTTCGTGGATCTGTTATTTCTATTCCAAATCAGATCAAGTGAATGTGAGTTGTTAGCTCTTAGTCTCACCCCAAGTGAAAAAAAATTAGCAAAAAAAAATGTTAACAATGAATGTAGGATCTAGATAGGACCTTAGACACAAATAGTCATTCTATATCCAAAGAAGGAAAGAGCAGTTAATGTCCGTATCTTCTTGCCTATGACACTTTCCTCGGTTGCGTGGAGAAAAGGAGTTCTATATTATATTCTCCAAATTATCCCGGGTTGTCTCCAGCAAAAACCCAATATTCTCCTTTGCTCTCCAATTCCCTAGTGTGTCAGCGGATAAGCTGACCACACACAGCTCCCTCAGTTTAACCTTCTCTCCACCACGATGTCTGGCAGTGCACACTCAGAGGTGTCCCAAGGGAAAGGACAGAAAAAAAAGGAGAAAGCCTTCTAAGTGCATTAACTTAAAAAACATTTATTTAAAAGTATAAATTGCACTTACAGGAACAAACAGGATAAAAGCATACATCTGTAGGATCGCTCAGGCATAGGAGGCGAACACAGTTGATTCCCTTGACATGTTGCGTCGAAAGAGACTTCTTCAAAAAGGGATACTCAAGCAAGACAACAATGCCCAGGAAAACTAACAAGCCAGAGATATTTTGTTTTTTCTTCCATGTCTGTGCTTAGATTGGCACTGCTATATAATGGTCTTACATAAATCCACCATTTGTATTACCTTGACATGCTAAAAAAAAAAAAAAGGATAAAAATACATTTGTTCTCAGAGAAATAGCTGATGACCTAACAGAAGTATCCAGTGATTCAGTCATCCAAATATCATCAAAGCAGAAACTACAGACTCACCCCAGGTTGTACCATACTGGCTATATGGGTAGACTATGGTGTCAAGGCAGGAAGGATCGATGTTCAATGAAGAAGATCTGGGTAAAGGAGAGGTAATTATACAAACAATGAGTTAAAGTGACACTGAACTCAGGAAATGCATTCAAGTACCTTAACTATTAACAAAAATGTATCTTATTTGTTTATCACTCGGCTGTAGATCCTCAAATCATCTCTGAATTGGTGCTGACACTGTCCTTCCTTCTGGAGGGGGGCTACTTTTGTTCCCCATGGTCCCTCTGTACAATCACAATACACATTAATAAACTAAACATGACATTGCAGTCCATCACGGGAGTGGTGACTACTTTACAACACACACAGGGACCATGGGGAACAAAAGTAGTCACCCTCCAGAAGGAAGCACAGTGTCAGCACCAATTCAGAGATGATTTGAGGATCTACAGCCGAGTGATACACGAATAAGATACATTTTGGTTTGAAGTTAAGGTGCTTGAATGTATTTTTAAGATTTAACTCCAGAGTTTAGCATCACTTTAAGTTTCCAAAGAGAGGTTTAATGTTAGGGTTACAGAAAGGGCAAGTCTTATGGTTAAAGGAAGGGTTAGGTTTAGGGTTTCTGGAAGGGTTAGTAGACATGTAACCCCACACAAAAATGTGTTTCATTTAGTTTCAGATCAATTTGGATTTTTATTTCTTTTGCTATGTCAGTGCTATGATTAAAGAAATGATTGGTGTGATGGCTACAGGGAGAGTTAGTGTAAGGGGTGCTTAGTGTGAGGTGATAAGTCTTTGAGCCAGTAATGTGTCTGTAAAGCTGTTAAAAGATGCTAAAAAACCTGTAAATGTCCTACCTTTTAACTGAACTTATTTACATGTCCTCACTTCCAGCCCAAAACGCTAAAACAACTCTGCTCATGAGTAAGTGGGCAGAGTCAAGCAAATAATTCTTTTTTGTACCATTTAGCTATCTGTCCATCCAGAACCGCTGTTGTACAGCACAGATATAACCATTATTTTACAGAAACATTATTACCAACTTGCATAAAGCTGTTTTATGGTTCCTAGGTCTCATCAGGGAAATAGTACAACCATTAAGGTCAAGGTGATCCGCTGGACCCACAACCCCTACTTACACCATAGCGCCAGTAAAGCCAGTGAAGCCTGGAACAACTGTATGCGAGTCAATAATACTGTCTCTGTAAAATTATGGCTATATCTGTGCTATACACCAGCGGTCCTGGATGCATGGGCAATGCTGTATGCCACAGTTATTTAGAGGTGGGCTTTTTGGTTCCTTTTGTACCATCTCACCACAACCTTAAATATTGAGGACTGAAAATAGAAATAGTACTGACACCAAACAATGGTTTGCTAATTGCCTACAGCTTGTCACTGAAGCCACATTGTCTATTACCTATTACATGTCATAATCACTCATATATCATGTCTCGTCAATCATTGGGTTTTTTTGTGTTCCTGTGCCTTATCAAACATCTTTTCCCTCAGTTATTACTTATTAATAGCACATCATTTATCACTCATCACATATAATATATCATTTGTCATCCATTATTTTCCTTACTTCAAGGAAACCTCTCATGAGAGATGTGCTGGAACATCCATGACTGATCTCCTTCTGAAAATGCTACCTGGCTGCCAGACTGACCACCTGCCTTGCTGGTCTGCTTTAGATCTGAATTTAGTATTTTACAGGAGGTCAGAACTGGCAGAACCCATATTTATTTGTCATGTTTTTTTGTTGTTTTATCAGTCATTACTCACTACATTTGATTACACAATGTTGATGATATGGTTAGTATCCTAAAATAGACACACTAATCCCTACAGGTTCAAAAGGTAACAACATTACAGAAGTTATATGCAGCAGGACATCAATTTCCATCTGATTTTCCAGAACCAGTAGATTCCAAAGCCGAGATCCCAGACCTGTTATCTTTCAGCACAGGACGGCCTTTGGTGCTGAGGAACCCTGTGCAGAAGGATTGTTGTTACAGGGAGGTTTAGTGTTAGGATGGCACTACAAGGAGATTAAGAGGTCTATTTATAAAGGTTTTAACACAACTTTCTCCAAGGATTCTAAAATTTTTTCAACTGAGTCCAATTAGAAAAATGGGGAAAAGCTGTTGGAATCTTGTGTGAAAACCTTTACAAATAGACCCCTAAGTGTCATGGTTTCAGGGATAGTTAGTGTTAAGTTGAGATTATGAGGAACCATAGTGATATTTTTTAAGTTACAGGGAGGGATAGTATTAGGATGGAGTTATGGGGATGGTTAGTGTTAGTGCTGGTTTTTATGGTGGGGGTAAATGTTAGGGTTGACGTTACAGGGCACGTTAGTGTTGGGGATATAGGGAGAATTCGGTGTTAGAGTTGGAGTTGGTGTTACAGGGACAGCAAGTGTTAGGGTTGTGAGGAGAGATAGTGTTAGGTTGAGATAACAATGAAGCATAGTGTTATGGTTGATGTTACAGGTTTGTGTTAGGGTTGAAATTATGGGGATACATAGTGTTGGTGTTCATACTATGTGGAGGGTTAGAACCGGAGTTAGTGCTACAAGGAAAATTAGTGTTAGAGCTGGAGTTACTGGAAGGGTTGGTGTTTAGGTTTTGGATTATGAGGGGGGTTAGTGTTATGAATACGATTACAGGGAGACTTAGTGTTAAGTTTGAAGTTACAAGGAGGTTTTCTGTTAGTGCTGGAGTTTTGGGAGGGTTAAGGTTGGGACTATTCCTGAGACAAGGCAGTCTGCTGCAAAACAGAAGTTCTGCAGAGCATGAGGAGAACAGATACAGATTTAAAAGGAAGAGCAGCAAAAAGAAGGGAAACAACCATGGATTACAGTAAGGCACACATTACAGTATTGTTTTATGTTAAAAAATCTGAGGGTTTAATGTCACTTTAAGGAAGATTTTATGTTAGGGGCAGGGTTACGGGGAGGGTTAGAGTTAGTGATGGGGTTTCATAGAAGGTTAGTGTTAGGGTTTTGGTTACAGGGATGGTTAGTATTGGTGTTACAGAGAGGGTTAGAGTTATGGTTAAGTTAGAGATTTCAAGGATGATTCTGTTCATTTTAGGGTTGCAGGAAGGGTTAGTGTTAGAGTTCGGGGTTACAGGGATGGTTAGGTTTGGGATTACAAGGACAATTCGATTCATGTTAGAGTTGCAGGAATGGTTAGTGTCAGGATTCTGGTTACAGGGCGAGTTAGAGTATCAGTTACAGAGATGGTTAGGGTTGGGATTACAAGGAGGGACGAATTTTCGGAAATTCGGATGTATCCGAATTCCGAATTACAGATATATCGAATGCAAACGGATCCGAATTTCCGTTTCCGAAATTAGGTAGCGGTAGTTCGTTCGAACGTTCGTTTCGTTTTCGTTTCTTATTTGTTTCGTTCGTTGGAGAAAAATTTTTTCCCCCTCAAATGTCACTTTGCTGCAAACGAACGAATGAATGAACGAAACGAATAAGAAACAAAAACAAAACTAACATTCTAACGAACTACCGCTAACGAATTTCGTCCGAATTCCGAATCCGAATTGACTTTCACACCCGAAAAACGAAATAACACAAATCCGAATTTAAAACGAAACGAAACGAATTTTTTGGCAGTGCACATGTCTAGTTAGTCTTAGGGTTGCAGTAAGGATTAATTGTAGGGTTTCAACTACAACCAGCACTGATCTCCGAATGCTAAAAATAATGCATGGTGATTTTCCTGGCAAGTCTTACATTGGTTGAACCGATTAACATTTTTTTACTGCACTTTCATCTGCTTACCCCAGGTAATTGCAATGGAAATAAACAGAAACAGTGTAGGAAGGCTTTTTATTGTACAATTGTTGGTAAGTATGAGGTGCTGTTGTAAGTTAGAAGGGTTCCTTTGAGTCAAGTAAGTTGCAGCTGCTTTAATTTGTTGGCATTCTGACACAAGTCAGACACAGTATTTTAATATCTTACGCACCCGGAATAGTTCATCAGACTAAGCACATTCTATGAGGGACTGCTGTAAATAAATAACAAAACAAACATTTCAACATCTAAATTTGCTGTTCAAGCACTTTATCCTTCTGCTTTACTTAAAAATTTGTTCGACCCTTTCCTAGACCATCACCAAGCCTGTCACTGGCAGAAAGCTGCCAGTTAAGATATTAAATAGTTTCAAATGTGACACTGAAAATGAATGTTTCTGTACGAACTGAAGGATCATTACCGTATTCATTCTTGTTTTCTGCTCCCACACAAGGCGGTGATTTAACACATTTTTATAGGTGTTAGACTGCACATTGTGCTGCTGGAGATGTTTTAGGAATTGATGTTGACACCTTGTGATAATCTAGGACCCTTTCACATATGAATAATGAGTGGAAGAATAAAGAAAGTCACATTCATTATAACTGCTCTTTTTCAAGTGTAGATGTAGATTGTGTCACTTGAAGTTTAACTTGTGTACCACTTATATGGCATTTATTGTAGTATAATTAATTGCAGATTATATCCTTCTACATATTTCCTAAAACTACATGATAGTGCATGCATATAATATCCTTCTTCTCCCCCACCACCCCCCAATCAACATGCAATAACACATTTTCAATCAAATTACATTATTTCTTTAGAAATGCATATTTTGAGACCCAATGATATCATCTCATTACTGGGTCTGCTGTCCTTTGCTCTGCATTTAGTGGGAGGCTGGGAGCAGGCTCCTGTAAATGTCACAGGATTCTGCCTCGGATGCTTTTGAAAGCATTATTAGAAAGAACACATCCCTGGGATCCCTTTAGATCTGATTGCTAATCCTTGCTGGCCACTGCAGACTTTAGCTGTGCACTCAGTTGATTGGTTGCCTGGTTGCAGACATGTCTGAAGGGATGCCGGGGATGTGTTTTTTTCATATGAAGCTTAGGAACAAAATAATTTAGGAAAAACAAAATATGATAGAGAACTCTAATAGCTGTGAAAGGGGGGCCAAGGACAGTTCGGATCAGGGGGAGAAGTAAATAATGAATGATGGAGGCTGTTCTGACAGGAAATGAAGGTGTGCAAGATGCACGTTTGCAGGGAGCTGAGAGGAGGAAAGAGAGGACTTTCTATAAGGTTAGAGAGAAAATGTAAGATAAGGATCAGCTTTAACATATTAGGAATTGGACCTGGGGATATGTGCTTCCATATACAGGTGAAACTCGAATAATTAGAATATCGTGCAAAAGTTCATTTATTTCACTAATGCAACTTAACCAGTTGACATCCGCGGTGTTAAACCCCCTTCCCATCCAGGCCATTTTTCAGTATTCAGCGCTGCGGTACTTTGACATTTATTCCGTCATGCAGCGCTGTACTGAAATGAATTTTATACCCTTTTTTGGGGACAGATAGAGCTTTCTTTTGGTGGTATTTATTCACCACTGGGGTTTTTATTTTTTTACTATATTAAGGAAAAATTACCGAATTTTAAAAAAAAAAACAGTTTCCCCTATATTAAATGATAAAACATTTATTATTACCCAATTTTTTGGTAAAATATAAAAGACGGGGTCACGTCGGGTAAAAAGACACCAAACATGTCAAGCCTTAAAAGCCTCAAAAAACGATAATACCCAAAATTGGCCATAGGCGACGCTTTAAAAGCTGTTACCGCTCATCAGTTTAGTGTTATCAGTGATTGATGGCCCTAAAATGATTGCTCTCACTGCAACGTTCACGGCGATATGTAACATGTGTAGCGCAATTGTAATTTTTGCGCGCTGGGGCACCGGACGCGTATTTACGTTTATAGGCGCGTAAACGTGGGGGTTAAACATTTTGGGGGGTTTTCCCTTTAGAGAAATAAATGAACTTTTGCACGATATTCTAATTATTCGAGTTTCACCAGTATATTAATAGAAAACGTTTTGTTTTTTTAAATGTTAGGTACCAGCATTCAAATTTTTAGGCACATTGCCCTTCTAGCTTTTGTGTCCTAGTTTAAAGATGAGCTGCCATGAAGCAACATACCTAAATTCAGGCTGTTATGGGCAATAAAGGGGAAGCTAATCAGCTCTGCTGAGTGATTTTACTACCCTAGAACTAACATATAGATCAGGACTCAAAAATTGCAACTTTTGTCAATGCAAAGTCCCATCCTCTACTACCATCCATCCTCTCCTTCAAGGAGAATCTAGAACAGAGATAAATATTCAGTACTTCCAAGTATGGGGAGCATACGACTCATTCTCTTTCAGCCCATGACGTCTAAGAGGCCAGTCACTCGCTTGATGTCACTTGAGGGTGGGGAGAGAGCGATTTGAAGCTTTCAATTTGGAACATTGCGGGGGCAAAGCCCAAAATCATTTTAGATTAAAATGTTCTTTATATTGCCCTGCATTAAAGTAAAAGTTTTCATTCATTCCTGAACCCTGCTTTGTATCACACTAGCAGTAAAACATGTTCCTGAGTTTGGGAAATACCTTATCACCCTGAAGTGTGTCACCAAGGTTTAGCATATCATCATAAACTACCATAAAACCAAATAAAATATATACCTAATAATTATTTAAGTATGAATCATAACATGTCTAAATATTGTCTTATTTTGGTCCAGAGTACTGCTGCTGCTGTTTGGTCATAAAAAAAAAGCAATTGCTTCTGGAAAATAGAATTAGAAAATAAAAATGTGCTCAGAAATGCCATCTATCAGTTTTAACAGCACCAGCACCAAATAACAATTATTAGTGCTGTAACAAATAAGCTATCACTAGAAAACACGTTCCTCTTACTGGTAAGCTTTAAGTCTGACTCATATAGATGATTTCTTTTTTTGTTTACCTGGCTGTGTTTGTCTTTAATGCTTTGACTCGTTGGCCTGGTGTAAGCATGCAGCCAGTAAAATCAGACTGACTTGATCTGCATACTCGTTCTCGGCTCACTAAAGTCTAGATGAATATACTGGACTAGTATGATAGCCAGGGATCTAGCATTTCCAGCTCAGCAATGGCTGACTACATATTTGTCTGAATGCAGTTTTCCTTTAAATCGCCCACCAGATTCTTTTCTCCCTTAAGGCTCATGCACATGGCACTGATTGGACGAGGGGCATTTATATCACGGCACTTTCCCCCTATCCAATCAGAGAATGGCTAGTGTTCATTGATAGAAATAGTTGGCATTCTCTCAATGGCCACTGTGTTTTCACAGCAGAGGGGAAGTCACTCAGCACAGTGCCATACAGGAACCGGAAGATCGTAGCAAAGCATTGTAGTAGCTCCAGCTACTACAGTGTTTTACAGGATCACCATGGCCCTGCCAGAGATAATATATATGTACTTAAGTTGGGCCAAACTGGCCAAATGTAAGTATACATAAATTTTTTTGTAATGCTGGTTTTCAGCTGGTTTGTAATGCTGGTTTTCAGCTTTAAAGTATGTACAGTTGAGAGCAAAAGTTTGCACACCCTGACAGAAATCAGGCATTGATATTGAAAATATGGCTGATCATGCCAAAAAACTGTCTTTTATTTAAGGATGGTGACCATATGAAGCCATTTATTATTACATAGTTGTTTGGCTCTTTTTTTAAAATCATTTTGATAGCAGAAATCACCCAAATGGCCCTGATCAAAAGTTTACATACCCTGGATGTCACTACCCTTGTTACAGATACACAAGGTGACACATCTGTGGCATTTTAAATTGCAGTTAGTGTCTGTGTATAAATAGTCAATGAGTTTGTTCGCTCTCACGTGGATGCACTGAGCAGGCTAGATACTGAGCCATGGGGAGCAGAAAAGAACTGTCAAAAGACCTGCGTAATAAGGTAATGGAACTTTATAAAGATGGAAAAGGAAATACAAAGATATCCAAAGCCTTGAAAATGCCAGTCAGTACTGTTCAATCACTTATTAAGAAGTGGACAATTCCTGGATCTCTTGATACCAAGTCAAGGTTAGGTAGACCAAGAAAGATTGCAGCCACAACTGCCAGAAGAATTGGTTGGGATACAGAGAAAAACCCACAGGTAACCTCAGGAGAAATACAGTCTGCTCTGAAAAAAAAACGGTGTGGTTGTTTCCAGGAGCACAATATACTTGAATAAAAATGAGCTGCATGGTCGAGTTGACAGAAAGAAGCCTTTACTGCGCCAATGCCACAAAAAATCCTGGTTACAATATGGCCAACAACACCTTGACATGCCTCACAGTTTCTGCCACACTGTAATTTGGAGTGATGTGACCAAAATAGAGCTTTATGTTCAAACCCATTAGCGCTATGTTTAGAGAGGGGTCAACAAGGCCTATAGCAACAAGAATACCATCCCCACTGTGAAGCATGGTGGTGTCTCACTGATGTTTCAGGGGGGTGTGAGCTCTAAAGGCATGGGGAATCTTGTGAAAATTTATAGCCAGATGAATGCAGCATCTTATCAGAAAAGACTGGCAGACAATTTGCATTCTTCTGCACGAATGCTGTACATGGGACGCTCCTGGACTTTCCAGCACGACAATAACCCTAAGCACAAGACAAATTTGACCCTCTAGTGGTTACACCACAAAAAGGTGAAGGTTCTGGAGTGGTCATCACAGTCTCCAGTATCGAGCCACTCTGGGGAGATCTCAAACGTGCGGTTCATGCAAGACGACCAAAGACTTTGCAAGACCTAGAGGCCAAGACAAAATGGACAGCTTTACCACCTGCAAGAATTTGGGGCCTCATAGACAACTATTACAAAGACTGCATACTGTCATTGTTGCTAAAGGGGGCAATACACAGTATTAAGAACTAAGGGTATGCAGATTTTTGAACAGGGGTAATTTTATTTATTTTTTTGTTTCCATGTTTTGTTTTATGATTGTCCCATTCTGTTATGACCTACAGTTGAATATGAATCAAATAGGAAATAAAAGAAATGTGTTTTGCCTGTTCACATGGGTTTTTTTTTTTAAATGGTACATATATTAACCATTCTCCAAGGTATACAAACTTGTGAGCACAGCTGTATAAAAAATTTAAAAATTGGGTCAGCCATCTGATGTGCAAATAGGGCCCTTCGCAGTGAAAAGGGCCCTTGGTTTACAAAAAGGTTACTATGTGTCTTGACATTGTAATACATGTCGCTTTGAAATAAACATAGTTCATCCCCCATTTCAAAACAGTTCCTTACAATCCGACAAACTAATTCTAAGCCCTTATGACTACAGGAGACAAATACAACTGGAGGCCTGTATTGCTTTCTTGCTAATTATCTAAACTCCAACTGCCTAAACCAGACAACGCCGGTCATCAAAGTATGCAAACACCAGCAAGTCTGTCTGCACAAATAGATATTTAAAGATGTTTACAGTGCAGTGTTTCAAGTACTGGGGGTACAATATAAACCCTGTAGATGTAAGCAAGAACACCATGAGAAGGACGTAGCATAAACAGATCCTATAAATTATACATTTCTTCTTTGTCAGGGATAATTCAGTAGCACACATTTTACCGTACATTACCACAACAGTCTATGTTGCAGTGACATTCTTTAGAATAGCACCCCAATACACATCTACAGTAGAGGGAAATGAGGTGAGCTGTAGGTGAGGTGAGCTGTTGAGGTGAGCTGTGTTTAAAATAAGAGCCCTTTATTGTGCCTTGAAGTGTGCTCCCAGGAAATTAAAAAAATAATGGGTTGCTTTAACACAATGTGCATTAGGACACAAAAATGTGGTGTGGTAATGCAATGCATAGTGTGAAATTATTACACCTGGAGTGTATTCCACACAAACCCACACTTAACAACCGTCCCAGATTTGATGGCACAGTCCCACTTTTTATTCAGCTGTCCCTCAAAGTCTGTGTCCCTGGATGCTGAGTCTATCTCTAACTACCACTACCCTGTGTGCCTACAGCAATCCCACAATTCAATTGTGGGATTTGAATATGGATAAGCCATCACATGGCTTGCAGATGAATTAGCATGCTGTGGCCCATTAATATACAAATCCTTCCTCCACTCCAAGGCAATTTATTGAGGGTAGCAGAGAAAGAGTTGGTGAGAGAGTGAGAGATAGAGAGAGAGAGGTGAGGTGCTGCTCACCCAAGCTCTGCACCCACATGATCTACTCTGTGCATCTGCATAGACATCTGGGCAATGGGGGTCCCTGTCAGGACGGATCAAGATGTGGGGTGTCTATTACTCCACTTTTTTACACCAACTTTGGAATATATTTTCTTCCACTGACTAGCAGTAATGGGTACAAAATTATATTACTGACCACTGCACTCTGTATAGTCCTGATCCCAGCACCACATTAATTATGCTGTACATTATACTTCAGACCCCCAAACATTTTAACCTACACTGTACATTATACTCCTAATTCCAACACTTTAAATGCTATGGACAGAAACACTTTTTTGGAATTTATTTGTTTTTACCTGCGGTATTTGAGGGTAATTGTGTGACTCACATTTTGATATGGTTTGATGTTGATGTTTTTCAATTGATACATTAAAGATAGTACACTTTTCATACTTCATTGTATATGTTGGTTTGTTATCCTCTGAGGGCTCCAAAGGGGGCCATACCACCATTTATGGAGGTCGTTTTGTTCCCCTTTTTTGAATGTATTTGCTATGTTGTACATTATACTGCTGACTCCAGCAATGTATATGCTATGTTGTACATTATACTCCTCACCCCTGCAGTGTTTACAATATATTAAGCTAGGCAACAGAGTTCTAACTGGTTTTATTACAAATAATTTTTGCCATCTGGATAAGCCATCAACCCATCAGCAGCAACAATAAGTGATGCAGTACTTAGCAGATCAGTCAGTGGCAAATTATGTTTTCTAAATATTTTATGTCAAATGTGTTCGCAGTGTTATTGGTGTTTATAACTGTATTCTCTGTAAGAGCTGTTGGGTTGCCACCAGGGCCGGACTGGGACTAAAAATAGGCCCGGGCATTTTAGACTGAGCAGCCCAATCACGTGACCACCGACAGGCCCCACCCCTCACAACAGGGGGGCGGAGCCAAACACAGGAATGTACATACTCTGTGCTGCCGCTCTGCTCCGGGGTACCAGCGTGAAGTCTCGGGCAAAGGGTCTCAGGAGAGAAAGATGGGCAGCCGGTGGAAGCCCTGTAAGAAAGCACCGCGGGGTTCCCCAGAAGGCTGCTGCGCGGGACCTAACACAGCCGAATCAACGCAGAAGTCAGTGGTGCAATGCAGAGTAAAGAAGTCAGTGGTGCAATGCAGAGTACAGAAGTCAGCGGTGCAATGCAGAGTACAGAGGACAGTAGTGTGACACAGAGGGCAGCGGGGTGAGTTCTAGTGTAGAGGTCAGTGGTGTGCCGCAGAGTGCAGCGTTGTGATGCACAGTGCTGAGGTCAGCGGTGTGACACAGAGGTCAGCAGTGTGCAGGATCTGTGGTGGGCTCTGCCCACCATAGACCTCGCAGAGCTCCCCACAGATCCTGCAAAGCCCCCTTGAGACCCAGCAAAGCCCCCCACAGATCCTGCAGAGACCCTGCAGTCTCAGGGGGCTGTGCAGGATCTGTGATTGGCTCTGCCCATAATAGACCTCGCAGAGCTCACCACAGATCTTGCAAAGCTCCCTTGAGACCCTGCAGGATCTCAGGGGGGCTCTGCAGGATCTGTGGTGGGCTTTGCAGACTGCAGACCCCCCTCAGATCCTTCAGAGCCCACCAAAGGGTATTGCACAGCACACCTGAGACTCTTTGGTGGGCTGTGCAGAATCTATGCTGGGCTCTGCCAGCACAGTCCTCTTACTTTGCACGGCCTGACCTCTTTGGAACACGGCCTCCTTGTCCTCAGCGCCCGACCTGGCCTCCTTGTCATCTTTGCTGCCTGACTGGAGCTTCGGCGACGCCTCCCACCTCCTCTGTCAGTGTCTCTGCCCCGCCGCCTCTATGTGTCTCCTGTGTGGTAGTGCCGGCTCTGTCAAGACCAAGCCATCGGGCATAGCCGACCGGCCCGAACACAATCAGGTTGATTGTGTTCGGCCCGGCCCACCGGGCAAGTGCCTGGTTTGCCCTATGGCCAGTCCGGCCCTGGTTGCCACACTTTAAATAGAATGTACAGACTAAAAGTTGTAGCTAGCTAAACCGGGCCCCCACCTACTTTAGAAGTTTGCAGTGTCCAGGTTCATGTTGAAGCAGGAAAGGGGTACTCAAACCCAAGCAACCCACATCTCCCCTCTAAATCTCAGAGAGCCCTTGTGCCATTGCACATACTTCGCAAATCGTGTAGACTGTGTAGAGATCCATCTGAGCATATATTGACCCCAGTCCCATCCTCTCTCCACCCTCTCCTGTCACAAAAGTTCAGAACTGCTTCGATTAACCATGCGAATCTGTGCATGGATCTACCACTGATTAGAATGGACACCACCCATGTGAATGGGGCCAAAGGACTGAAACCTGTATCATCAATTGTTCATCGTCACCTTATACCTGTTCCAGCGATAAGAGGAAATGTTCTCTTGCTTCCTTTTGTGTCTTTGGTACAGAGGTAAGGGGTTATCATTAGTACTAGTAGTCATTAACTTCACTTGTTGCCTGGAATTGCTCTTAATATAAAAAAAATAATAGAGATAAAAAAGACCGATATTTTCAAAAACAAGTAATAGGCATACAATATGCCTCAGAAGGCAATACACCCACACAGTCCAACTCACAAAATACAATGTACATCCATGACAATGTTCAGCTCATTTACAGAAACTGTTTTTTCTTACAATTGCACATTAACTGTTTGCTGTTCTGACTATAAAAAGGTTTTCTACTGCATTCTAAGCACCATACATTCTCTATATCCATAAATAAAAAAGAATGTTGGTGTGCCAAATACTTACTGCATAGAAACCTGCTTTTTTGATTGCACTAAATAAAGGTTTCAGTTGAAGGGTTTGAAAAGAAAAGATGTGATTAGTGCAACAATTGTAAAAAAAAAAAAACAAATCACAAAAAATGTTGCACAAACATCTTACAATCTGCGCCAAATAAAAAATGGCTCTAAAAATGAGTTTGTCAATTTTTGGTGCAATTGAGGTGTGCAGTAGTGCACCAAACAACCTAATGCGCTGTGACATAATGGTTTATTTGACATGCAATGTGCCCAAATAAGATGTTAAGTGTGACTATTCGCATTCCTCAAAAGCTGGCAGTCAATTGATCTGGCCCATTCTGAATAAAGAGTCTGAATTTTCCTAAAATAAAATTACAGCAATGCTGAACTTGTGATATTTTTTCACAAATCTAACCTTCTCCAGATATCTTTGGATTGGTCACATTATGTGCAGTCCTATTCCTTTTTGGATATTCTACAGCAGTGGACAGTCTTCAATGATGTAAAGAACAGTGACAAGTTGACACCATCAGTGCTTTTTGCAGTGGCAAAAACACACCCAAAGCAGCCCATGTGACTCATATGAGATTTGGAAAAAGGAAGAAAAGTGGGGCTTTTCAGGTGTCATTCTAGGTATGGAACACATATATTGCACATTTGTCTGTTAAAAATTAATTTTATTGTACAAATAATATATAATAATATATTTTTTTTTTTTTGCTTCTACTATATTAGGGGTGTGGTGTCTTGGTTTCCCTGGTGCCTCAGAACCATTTCTTTGTATTCAATATGGGATTTGGGAAAGAGGGGGGCACAGTCAGGACCAGAAGGAATACGCTGTTCCTATGGGTCCACCATTATGTAACTTTCCTATAAATATTGTTTATATGCCAATGCTCTTGAGTCCCTCTGACAGTCCACCTGAGCTTCTGTCCCCCCACTGTTCTGCCACTGATGTGATTAGCAAAAGTCTGCATACATATCAGAGGTACTAGGTAGGTACTACTACTGACTTGACAATGCAGCATCAAAGGTTCAAACTTTTTCTTTCATTGTAGTTCCATGTACTGTATATTACCATACATGACTGGGTGGAGATATTTTTAAAAAATTAAACACAATTTTTAGAGTATGGGCTTAATAAAGTATATTGTTTTTTTCTGCATAGCCACTAGATAGCTTCATACATGTTTGCCAACAAGAAACAAGTTTTTGTGAAGATGTTAGGGTAGTCCACTTTTATTATCAAATTCTTCGATTGCTGCATAGAAATGCTGCGTAGAATTTTCTTTCAGTTCTGGAGAAAAAAAAAACTTAAAGCTTGACAGTATGCAATGAGTGTAGAGATGTATCCCTGTTGCTTAAATTGAACTGATGAGGGTTCCACACAGGGTATCATTTCATTGTGAGTAGCAAAACAACAATTCCTTGTAACGGCTTGCTGCCAAATGAGGTGATAGACAAGAACCTATATATCTGAAGTACTATAAATACAGATAATGATAATAAGGAAGTTCCCTGAATATCTTATAAACTAAACCTTACTGCCTGATCCTGACAGGGAAATTAGGTCTCTAAAAGAAAAATATTCTGTGTTCTATAAAACTTCACCTTTATCAGATCTTACTCATGGAACACATGTGTAAATCATTCTAGATGATTGTATTTACAAAAAAACTGCTGTAACATTCACATATGTCAGAAATTACCGAGGAATTATACCGGATGGATGAGAGAAATATGAGGCTATTTTATCTCTAATCAGGTTAAAGTAATAAGCCACTCCAGACGAGTTTGGAATGTCGGGGAGAGATTGTGACCAATATGACTGGAGGAAGCAGCTGAACTTTAGTTTTTAAGCAGCATGGGCTTCCTGCAGGAAACAAGCTTATCTGGGTAAATATAGCTAAAGTATTTTTCTTATTGCACAACAAATTTGGCAGAGTTGAGAAGACATTTCAGGGCCAACTAATTCCACACGCAAAAATCAATTTATAACAATAATAAACAAAATGTTTGGTTACAAAAAACGTTACAACCGCTAAATAAGTTAGCTTTACACTCAATCTAACCCCTCACCCTAAAACATTTAGAGAAAGGAAGAGGATCATTTGTATTATGTGACTAGCCTGAAGACTTCTAGAGAAGGTAAGTATACCAAAAAAATCATAAAATACAGCCAGGGTTTTTTTTTAGGATGGAGGGACTAGCTGGGGGCCAAGCCCAAACTAGGACTCTAACCTCTAACATCAGACCTAACTAGGGATGCACCGATACCAATGCTAGTATCGGTATCGGTGCCGATACCAAGTATTTGGGCGAGTACTCATACTCGCCCAAATGCTCTGATGCCTAGCCCGATAGGTCCTGTATCAGGAAGGCGGGCAGCGCGTCAATATACAGCTCCATGGTCCTTAGCACACATAGGGACCATGGGGAACAAAAGTAGCCACCCTCCAGAAGGAAGAACATTGTCAGCATGAATTCAGAGATAATTTGAAGATCTACAGCCGAGTGATACACACATAAGCTATATTTTTGTTAATAGTTAAGGTACTTGAATGCATTTATAAGACTTAACTCTTGAGTTTAGTGGCACTTTATTTCTGAGTAATAGTATTCCCAATGCTCAGGGCTGGATGAAGGGCAAATGGTGCCCTAATCCAGCCCCAAATGGTGTCCCCTTGGCCCCTCCATTGGTTAAATGACCTGGGGTTTACTTATTCTATTCTCTATCTAAAACTAAAAAAGATTATGATAGATATTGTATACTTTAGGGCAGGGGTCCTCAAACTTTTTAAACGGGGGGCCAGTTCACTGTCCCTCAGACATTGTTGGGGGCTGGATCAGGAAGCCAGGAGGTGGGTCAGAACGTGCCGCCCAGCTTACTGATTGGTTAGGAAGCCGGGCTGCCTACCAACAAGTGAAGCCTGCTTCCCAGCTCATCAGGACGCCATGATGATGACGTACCACCTGGCTTCCTGATTGGCTAGGAAGCCGGCTTCACTTTTTTCTAGGCAGCCGGGCTTCCTGACCAATCAGGAAGCCAGGTGGTACGTCATCATCATGGCGTCCTGATGAGCTGGGAAGCAGGCTTC
Organism: Nanorana parkeri; assembly: GCF_000935625.1. Classification (NCBI taxonomy): domain Eukaryota; kingdom Metazoa; phylum Chordata; class Amphibia; order Anura; family Dicroglossidae; genus Nanorana; species Nanorana parkeri. The sequence goes on along the minus strand of NW_017306448.1, from coordinate 1,382,313 downwards.
ACTTGTTGGTAGGCAGCCCGGCTTCCTAACCAATCAGGAAGCCGTGACACGAGTCATGACGTACTGCCCGGCTTCCTGATTGGTCAGGAAGCCAGGCTGAATAGAAAAAATTGCTGCAACAGAACGTGCTGGTTACTACTTAAACCGGCGCGCGCTGTGTGCAGCTTCTGAGAATATACGCTATTAGCGTAGCAGGAGCTCTGCAAGATGCGCAACCGGCTTCTTCTCCGTAGGGAGGAAGCAAATCCCACCGCTTGCCACCAATTGTGACGGACCGACTGGGTACCTCTGTCAGAAAAACAGCTTCCTCTCCGCTGGAACCCGAATCCCAGTGTCCTCAGCCCAAACCTGCCTAATTATTGGACAGAACCAATATCTTAGGACAGAACGCTTAACCACTCAATCATTAGACAACACCAATGTTGAGGTGGAAAACAAGATCTGCTTTATTGAAGGAAGCACACAGAGTTTATACCTGACAGGATCAGATTAGAGTGCAGTGTGTCCCCTCCCCCAGACAGCTAGGTGCCGCATTAGAAGTCTTTCATGCCCAGACACTCTTTGGGATGAATGTCCTTAATTAGATAAGAACTTAATCCCATCATTGCAAACAATGGTCACTCCAGCCAGCCTGCTGCCTATAATGAACACAGTGATGTGTGTCTGTAATGTCGGGGGAGACATACAGTATATCCACTCCACATGTATCCTAGTAGAATGGTTCCATGTACCCCAAGAGGTCTGAGGGGGGTCTCCATAGTTCTGGTCCATAGTCCGTAGGAAGTAGGCTAGCCCTCAGGCTCCTCCAGCAGCCCCAGTGACGGTTCAGTCTGTCACAGTTTGTTTCTTGCAAAGCCTTAGTAGTCACGTTGCTGATTTCACTTTTTGTCAATAACTGCTCTGCAATAATAAATGCACTTTTTGAAAGTGTCTGAAGCTTCTGATTGAAAAAATAGCTCCTTATAAGCAGACAGAATGACGGGCTGTGTCCATCCTCTAAGATATCAGGTTGTTTGTGATCTTGATATCAAGACGCTAACAGTAAGCAGAGCTCCACTGATACAGCCAGTAAGCCTGTAATGTTTTAGCTTCCTTTAACAGACCAAGCTGTACAGCAGTAGTGGTAGATAAAGGATTCAGACAAACCAATGAACACTGACAACCCCTGTCAGTGTTCATTGGTTCATTGGTTTATTACAATTGCCAGCTTTTATTCATGTAAAACCTTTGTCCCAAAACGCTGAGACTTCCTAAAAGTGTTAGCTAGAGTTTGGCTTTAATGTGTTAGTCAAACCATCTAAATCTCCTACTCCATCCAACACTATCCTCCCCACATGGTGACAATGCTGTTGCCCAAGGGTGGCAGAGTGGAGTCACCCTAAGACCTTTAAGTAGTAGTAGGTAGCAATATATTTCATTAATTTGAGGTTTAGCTATGCTTTGAATATTAAATATTCATATACAATATTTAATATTTAGTTGCCTACTCAACTTTTCTATGTAATCTGTTCATAATGGCCCTCATAATGGGCCTGACAGGAGTCTGCTGGAACAGGAACAAAGGGCAGAGTCTTCTGCTTCTCCTTAACTGTCTAGTCATAGACTGGGAAAAGGTACAAAACCTAGTTAATCTTTTAAGTGCACCTGTGCCCAAAAAATGGACCTTAAAGTGTTTATATAGTCTTAACAAGCAGTAAAAGAGCTTTAAAACAAGCCTTCAGTGACCTCTGGAGCTATAGATACTGTGGAGTAATTAATCTGCACACATAACAGCAGAGACTCTAAGTTAAGTTCACTTTCCCAAGTGAATTTGGGAAAATGGAATTACCCGCTCCAATCTGGCCCCTCTCTCTCTTAGCAAGAAGCACTTCTCATTGGTCTGTGTGGTCAGGAGTGCTTCTCATTGGTCAGCAGTCCTCAGACCCCATCTTCTGCTGGTTCCTGTAGACGTGGCTGCCTAACAACGGAAAACTCCAAATACCTTTATCATTTTTTTCTATTCATGTTTAACTATTTCTACATTTAAAAAAAAAAAGTGATGTAGTTCTGAGGATATTTTTTTTTACTGTTCTTCCCAATTCTGGTAATTAAATGAGCAAAATGTTAAGTGAGAAAAGGGCTATTTGCTCACTCTTGACTGTACTGCCTTTTCCTATTTATTAGTTTTCAGAAGTACTCATTATCACATATGCACATACTGTATACAACTATGTCTATAAATTAATGGCCAACAATCTAGATTTAACATTTACAATAAATGCATACATTACATGTAAATTGCATTATTTAAAAGAAAGATCATGTATTCTGTGTTCAGTACCCCATACCTGAAGGTGATTCAAAACTGGTAATTGAAGCCTAGATGCCCAAGCCAAATTTAGCAGCGTCAGCTTGATAAAAACTCTATGACTAATTTGTAGACCTAAATCATTTTTATATTTTTTAAGGATATATAAGGCTTTTATTTTGTACACTGTTTTACTAAAACCCTGGACCCTGTTTCTATTTTGTAATAATGTATTATATGTATTGTAAATACTTTATCTTACAATGACAGCATTGAACAAGTGAACACTGCCACCTTCAGACTGCAGTGGCATCTGCAGGTGAAAGGCTTATTTTGTCAGTGAAGCCTAAAGTCAGCATATGATCACTTATACCTTGCTGACATGTGATCATGTGATTGGAAACCAGTTTGATTGCTCTCAATTATCAGGAGGGACAGTCAATGACAACCATCAATTATGGCCTGTCAATGATAGTCAATATCAGCCTTGATTGGGAGCCACCATCTGTACAAAGGGGTACCTCCATCCGTACATTTAAAACATATAGCCAGTACGGGACATCACACTGGCTAATGTTAATATATAGATTATGGGCAGGAAGGGGGGAAAACAGTGTGAGAAAAGTCAGTTGTGAAGAAAAACCTGACAGAGATCCTAATCATTCCCACTTGAAACCAAGTCTATCAGTATAGGCCAGTGGTGGCGAACCTTGGCACTCCAGCTGTGCCAAAACTACAAATCCCAACATGCATCTGCCTCTGGGAGTTAGGTCTGTGGCTGTCAGAGCTTTGCAATGCCTCATGGGACTTGTAGTTCCAAAACAGCTGGAGTGCCAAGGTTCGCCGCCACTGGTATAGGCTGTTACCAGATGCTGGTATCTCACCTCTAAACAGTTGAGGTTAGTATTATGTGTTAGCTTTGGTTAGCTTTGTATATAGTCAGTTCTTCCAGTCTGTCTATTTGACAGACTAAAAGTTGTAACTGGAAGTTTTAAGCTAGAAATCATGATTGAATGTTTTGAATTCTGTTGAAGCAAACTAATAGCCATTGTCTGTCACAAATTCTTCAAGAATTCCATGTCAAACAGAAATTGCTTTCAATGTCAAGGGGCTTTAAAATTACTTTCAATGTCAAGGTCCTTTAAAAGGTATGATTTTAAAAAAATCTGTTCTAATGGCCCACAGACAGAATATAGTTTTCACAGTATAACACTAAAGTATTTAATGCACAGGGTATTGCATGGGAACTCATAGGTACCCTGGAGCTTGAATAGTAATGTCACTCGTAAAATTGGCGTTTGAGCACAATTTTCTCAACTGAATTCCAGGTCAATAAATTATATTCAAGATTCTGTCTCAACATTTCTCAGCTGCCATGGGACCTTGGATTATTTCTTTCATTTACTCAGTTGTCATGGATTTGTGAACAAGTCTGTAACCTTTTCAGATCATATCAACCAAATAACCAAACCTTCCTCATGAAAGCCCCAAAACTCTGTCAGTGCTGGAAGCACATGAATGATTTGCCTTTAGTTAGATACAGAGTATGACATACTGTACAGTTGATTGTAATTATCTGCAGGAGCTTTCTGTTGGACAACTTTTTATAGAAATGGGAAAGTCGGGAAAAATAAAATGTTTAAAATGTTCCCTTGGTAGCCATGAAGTGGCAGACTACATAGACTGCAAATTGAATCGTCTTCCAAAAGATTGTAAGGCACTAAAATGTCAGATCATTTTTAAGTGTAACACCATCCTTTGTAATATAGCTGGGGAAGATGCAAGACTATTCTGCATGATTATTTTCCAATGGTTTGTGATCTGATTCCACACTAACTGGTCACCCGTATGTGCGCGGATATAAAAATTTACATCCAGAAACTGTTACAAGCATTCCTTTTCTTTATTGGTATAGTAGATTTTTTACTACATCAGAGACTTGGAGGCCCATTTATAAAAGAAAAAAGACAACTGCACATCCTCAGGACACCCCCAGAGAATTACCTCTACATGTCATTTGTATTTTTGGCTCATTTATAAACTGTAGGCTTTGGTGTGGAGCCTGCAGAGTTCTATGGATTGTTCTCTGCATAACACTGCATCTGTGACCAGGCTCATCTCCTCCTTTTTTTTTTTTATCATTCGTTGAATTTGCTGTGCCTTATAAGTGGCTCTTTTTAAGTAGGGGTTTGACTTTAGTGAGGTCATACCACTGCTTTAATTCGGCCCATTAGAAACAGGAATATCTGATTTTCTTGCTTGCAGCAACACTGCACTAAATTATTATCTGGGGGCCACATGCCTGAATATTCATTTTTTTAAATTAGAATGTTAATGTTTTAGTGATAGCAATGAGTTGTCTAATTCATTATTATGTTTAGATTCCCACTGAATATGTTTATCTTTTTCAAGTGGCAAAATATAAATCAGTAATAGGGATGAGCGAATCGGCCGGGTTCGGTTGACAGGAGGTTCGCTGAATCCAGCAGGAAGTCTGTGAACTCTAAAGTTAACGGCAAATTCAATTGAAGTCTATGGGAAGCTATTTTTTTCTGGCCTTTTTCAAGGTTAATAGAACCTATATATTGTTGAAAAATGGGCACGGGGATCTGGACACTGCCATATGGGACATGTACCAATGCAACAATATTTTAAATACCATTCAGAATGTACAGCTATCTGATTAACTGCTTGCCATCCGCCCCTTCTAAATATACAGATGGATAGCACTCTTGAGACAGCAGGTTGTCATAAATAAACTGCACTTTTTTCCTGCTCCCCACGCCCCCTAACCCACACAAGAGCAGGAAACGGTAACCGTTTTAAAAAGGCGTCAATGGTTGTTTTTCTTACAAGCATTCAGTCAAGCTGCCCAATTGCTTGTATGCTGCGTGGCAGTGTGCAGCTCCCCCTTCTGCTGCTGCTGGCTATCCTAGGACCCACACAGTGGACCTCGGCACTGAGATCGGAGGGAGTTCAGCACAGATCCACTGGCTGATAACATCACGTCCGCTTTCAGCCTGTCATTTCCCTGGCTGCTGTAGCCAGAGAAGAAGCTGATAAAGGAAATCTCTGCTTAATCAGCTTCTTTGAGGGTCAATAGGAGACATTAGGGATCTAATAGACCTCTGATGTCTTCATAAAGAGGATCTGTCACTGTATATTTGCTATCACATAGGCTAGCCCCCTATGCGATAACAATAAAGTTACATGTAAAAAAAAAAGTCACATATAAAAAAAACGTAACCTGCCTCCACATACACAGATACAAACGCAAACACGTGTTGGGTGCTCCTAGGTGCGAAAACGACAATTGTGTCAGACATGTTAGATTTTACCACAAATGTCAGAGTGTGAGCAATAATTGTAGGCCCATCAATCATTGTTAACACTAAATTGATGAGCAGTAAAAAAAGATTTTAAAGGGTCGCCTATCAGCAATTTTGGGTATGGTAGTTTTTTGGGGTGCACACGATTTTTAAGGCTTGACATGTTTGGTATCTATTTACTTGACATGACCCCATCTTTTATATTTTACCCCAAAAATTTTGTAATAATAAATGTTTCATAACATGATGTAGGAAAAAACAGGTTTGGGTTTTTCAGTACTTTTTTCTTTATATAGTAAAAAATAAAAACTCCCAGTGGTAATTAAATAACACCAAAAGAAAGCTCTATCTGTCCCAAAAATGTGATATCAAATTCATTTCAGTACAGCGTTGCATGACGGAATAAATGTCAGTCAAAGTACCGCAGCGCTGAATACTGAAAAATGGCCTGGCCATGAAGGGGGTTTAACACCCTAGTCATCAAATGGTTAATATCAGATGGGTGTGCATTCTAAAGGTCCAACAGAAACAACATCAACTGTATTCAACCGTCATACAATGCCATACTGAAATTAATTTTATATAATTTTTGGGGGGACAGATAGAGCTTTGTTTTCGTGGTATTTAATCACCACTGGAATGTTTGTTTTTTACTATATAAAGAAAAGAAATACTGAAATTTTTTTGGGGAAAAAACAAACATGCTTTTCCCTACATCATGCCATGATGATTACAATGTAAATACTTCAACTTCTGTGTATTGCCTTTAGAGGTACAACACTGAAGGGCATATTAATTAGTCTCCTCAATCAATGTTTATGAAACGTTTTTATTTTGTCTGAATATAATTATGTCTGAATGTGGAAGAATTCGGTTCCTTACCTTTTCATGCACTTTGTATGATTTAGCCTCAAATTGTTTCTAAACCCCCCAAAAATGTAATATATTGCAGCCTATCAGATCAACAAGATGGCTGCATTAATTTTTTTTCAGGATTTTTTTCCTTTACTTTCACCTGGTAATCCTGCAAATAACACACTTCCTTTTCCTGGGTGGCTATGCTCACTCCTTCACTGTATCTATGAAGCGAGGCCCGGTTGCCACCCATGGCGGAGTACACATATGTCTTACTTTTTTATCTCCATTGCATAGGGGATGGGGAGATTCTTAGCGTACAGAATAACAATAGCATCGTTTTGCTTTCAGTGCAACTCACAAGGAACAAAGACACTGCATTTCTTCTGCCTACAATTAAAACTAATGCAGACACTAACGTAACTTAATGTTAAAGTCAAAAGGATTTTAAGCTGTTTCAAATGCGGATGAGATCACTTACAATGGATGCTGCTCCTTGATGTTTAAAAGTTTTAGTTTTCTGCAGAATCAGCTGGTCCACTGAGCACTGGACCTGATATCCTGTTTTAGGGTGGCTCCTTTCCCTTGCAGGGTCCTATGGAGCCACCCGTGTGTGTGCTAGTAAGCTGGTGGTTTTTCCACAGACAAAGCAAATCAAGCTGCTTCCCTCCATGCTACTTTAAAGTGATGTTAAAGTCAAATTGTTTTTAAGCTTTTTCAAATGCTGATTAAATCAGTTATAATGGATGCTGCTCCTTTATGTTAATAAGTTTTAGTTTCCTACAGAATCAGATGGTCCCCTGAGCATTGGCCCTTATATGCTGTTTTAGGTTTTTTCCCATTTTTGCTTGTAAGGGTCCTAGTGAGTCACTCGAGTGTGTGCCAATAAGCTGCGTGTGCCTCCAGCAATACACAGACACAGCAAGGCAACACACTCCCCTGCTCCGCCCTTCTCCAAGCTAGTAGATGGACAGTTGCTGGGGACTGCTCTATCCCTTGTGATCTTGCACTGGAGAGGAAGTTAATGGAAGCTGAGCAAGTTGGAGCTGTTTGGAAATGTGATGACTGTAAGAGCTTAGGCAAAAATTTAAATAAATACTTTGCTTATATTTGTTTGATATGATGTAGATTTTGTTCTTGGTTTTAGTTATACTTTAACTTGTATTTCTTCTTGAGCAGCCTTATGGGTTCCTCCAATATCAATATTATTGCTTGGTGTAAAATGAAACCTGAAGTCAATAATTTATTTTGTGCTTTTGCTGAATTTGTTCCCAACATTGTCTTTTTGTTTCTGTTCTGTCACACACTGTTCAACTGGGTGTTTTTTTTGTTATAGAATTTGTACCTTGAAATAATTGTTTTTTTTTTGCCTTCAGTAAACTACAAACATTATGTTTATTTGCCATAATAATCAATTATCGTCTTTGGTACTAACTGCTATACATAATGACCTTTATAGCACATGGGGATTGATATTAGTTAATAATTGAGCATACTTTCTGCTAGAGATGATACAGAGAAGATACAGGCAGTGCTGGGCTCTCCTAAAAGAAAGGATACAGGCAGTGTTGGAATTGCAACAGCATATATATGATTGTATTACTTGCTGGTGCTACAGAGCAATGCTAGTCTGTATGTTCATGCTTATCTATGATATACAGGCAGTTCTCTCTGTATGCTGTATAATGCTGTGTACAGCATTATACATGAGCTTAATTCAACATTCCTCAAGATCTCAGTGCTTCATCTAAACACATAACCAACAGGCAGCACTGGACTTTCTTATAAGAAAGCTGAGCTTGCTATATTCAGCAAAGTGTCGTGGTACTTTGCTAGAAAAAAAAAAAAAAAGGTTATATATAATGAAAAAATATAAGTTTATAAACTCAAATATTTTGAAAAGCCAGACAGTTTCTATTCACTACATAACTACATAAAAAAACAACAATGGCCTTTATGGCAGAAATGCTTTATAAAGTTAAGACTCTTTAATGCTTTTGTTTCCATATTAAAAAAAGATTTTTTATTAAGAAAAGGTTTTTTTTCCTTTTTTTAATAGGAAATATTATTCTTGATGTTTTTTATGTCTTGTTCTAAAGGAAAGGCACAAAGCTGAAATGATCTGACAAAATCAACTCTACAAGTATGCACAGTAGGTGTACATTGACAGATAGCTGGTGTGACAATGTTAGAAAACAATCAATGGAAAAGAATTGTTTGGGTTTTTGAATTGAAGTGAGTTCTGAAAAGTTGCAAACATTAATGACAGGTTTGCTTGAAGATCCACAGATGTTCAACTTATTTTTATCATAGACTTTACAGAATCACATTGAAATAGATACTTTAAAGTAGTATTAAACTGTCAAACTTTTTTGCAATAATGAACCCAGATAAAACAAATATATATTGCCCAGCAAAGTATTTCTTTAAAGTAGGGATGTCCCGATATGGATACTAGTACCGGTATTGGGGCCGACACAGGGCATTTTCACAAGTACTTGAGGACCTCTGGGTAGCCTGCCTTGGACCTACAGTGCCGCCTCCCACAAGCCAGCCAGAGAGATCAGGCTCGGAGTCAGAGCCCTGCCTGGATCTCACAGTGTCACCTCCCACAAGCCATCCACAGAGATAGGGCTCGGAGTCGGAACCCTGGTGGGACCTCACAGTGCCGTTTCCCACTAGCCAGCCAGAGAGATTGACCTTGGAACTCCCTGCACAGCAGTGACACATCTTGCAAAAATCCTTTAAATGCAGGATAATATTGTGCTTGCTTTGCTAGCAGCTGCTTGGCATTGCATGCTATTGTTGAGTTTGTGGTCTATAAGGACTCCCAAGGTCTTTCTCCATCTCTAATTTTGTAATATATTCTTATAAGAATTACTACCTTGTTTTTTTTATTAAACCTGTCCGTCTCTTCTGTAAAGAATGAAGAGAAGAATGTATTTAACATATATGCTTTCTCCCTGTCACTGGTAAACAATAAAATAAAAAATACTAAAAACATCAAAACCATTCACAACTCTGACCCAAGTTACATCACCAACCTTGTCGCAAAATGTCACACAAAGTGTCCTCTTCGCCCTTCTGAAGACGTCCTGCTCTCCAGCTTTATCGTCTCCTCTCATGCTTCTTCTCCAAATCCTCTACCATCCTCTGGAACTCCCTACCCAAACCTATCTGGCATTCTACTACTCTGTCCACTTTTATCCAATCCATGATAACTCATCTCTTCAAAAATCCCTATCCTACCTCTACCTAAAGACTGAACTTTTACCTTCTCAAACAACTCATCCCCCCACAGTTACTACCTTTTATATCATTTGCACCTCCCTTTTAGAGTGTAAGCTCTCATGAGCAGGGTCCTCCTAACCCTCTTGTCTTGCATTGTGTTGTAGCTGTACTATCTACTCTCTGTTCTAACTGTTGGTGATCTATAAATCCTGTATTTTAATAATAATGATATGATGATAATACTACACTATTAACTGTAGCTCGATCACCGATTTGTCCACAGACCAATACTTTGATTTGGCAATAATGCAATCAAAAGAGCTCTGACAGTGGGCAACTCTTAACAACCAGATTTCAGTTAGACCAGCAAAGATGAATTTTGATTATTTGCTATTCATTATTGTACTTTGCATGGTACTCTTTGCATTTTACACATTTTTGAATACGCCTTAGTACTAATGTGCATGGCTCCTAACCTTAAACATTTTACATCCTTTTCTTCTGCAATGTATTTTTGATCATATCAGGTCAGGAGGAGGCAAAATGCAACCATATATATTGCACTTTCTTTCAAAATGAGAACATCTATGATCTGTTGTATGTTCAGAATATCTCAGTGTATAGTCGGCCTGTTCAGTTTCCTGCAATCACCCTGACTCCTGCCTGTTCTTTGTGGAATTATTATCCATCCCACTGGGAAGACACTGCATGATTCTATCATTATAGTAGTACAGCCAGAAAAATGTCCTGATGGTTAAATCCATGGCTCTCACTATTCTATTCCTTCTGTTGAAAGCATTAGCTCCTGTTTCTTTTAAAGAATAAAAATGGATTATATTTTACTGTAGATGTCTATATATTAAATGGACGCTATAATGATTATAGGGCAATTTTATTTATGTCTTTTTTAAGCTTATAAGTTTTTAATGTGATGTTTTATTTCTATTTCATTTATGACTACATACAATATATATACTTGTTTTAAAAATAAACATATTCTTAGAGCAATGAGGTTAGTACTGCCAATTAAATGTTTAGTAGTAAAATGCATATTTTATAGATAGAAAAGATAAAAAACAAATGCAAAATAAAACTGGCCCATAACAATTAAAGTTCACTTGAAATAACTTTCGAAAAAAAGATTAGCTTGGGAACTATTTCTATGCATTTCCATGGAAATCTTTAAATAAATCTCTAAAATCTTGCTTGCCAATAGCAAGAGTTCCAGCAAAAGCTCGGGGGAGAGTCTATAGCAAACTTTAAACTTAGTTTCTGAGTTTTAACCACTTCAAGACCAGGTGTTTAGACCCCCTTCCTGGCCAGGCCATTTTTCAGTATTCAGCACTGCGATACTTTGACTGACGTTTATTCCGTCATGCAACGCTGTACTGAAATGAATTTTACACCATTTTTTGGGGACAGATAGAGCTTTCTTTTGGTGGTATTTAATCACCACTGGGGGTTTTATTTTTTATTATAATTAGAAAAATGGCAGTTAATTGTTCCTCCCGGCCAGTATTGAAGTTGGATAGCTTTTAGATTCAAACGCTACTGTGAAAATTTAATTTTACAAAGTGTCATGTTTGCATTTGTCTACAGTGCAGAGTGCAGGGAAATGACAAATATTAGGCCAGCAAAGATGAAGAGCAAAACCTTTAGTCCAATTATTTAAATGCTGAAAGCAAAGCTTCAATCATCCAAGATTAGTTTATATGGCAAATTTTACCCTGAGTCAAATATCTACTTCTGGTTCAATCAACCACTGGATTGTAGATACAGTAGTTCCCAAAACACTTAGGCCCTGTAATAGCACGCATTGAAATGCATTTCTTGATGTGTAGACACGTTACTGTACATGTGTTTCTGCATGCGCCTATCCATTTTCATGAGCCATGTGGGTCTTGTGTGTAGATGCTTGTTAGTATTTTATAAGAAAAGAATAAGCACATCCCAGATATGTGAGGGATTGGGGAGGGGGGGTAGGTAACAAGTGTTACTTGCATTTTCATGCAATATCCCCTTTAGAGAGACACTGTTAGTCTCTATGAAAGGAATCCTGATGGCACTCGCCTGCAAAATAAATAGTATAATACTTGCCTCTCTGGTGACCCATGTCTTCTACCATCATTTTGTCCCAACACTGCAGCCTCTGTAAGTCTGTCCAGCATTCAACTCTTCTGGGAGTATCAAATACCTGTGTACCCTACTGTATGCTCCTGCACCTTCATCTGGCCCTCAGCACTGGACACAAACAGCTTGGTGTGCTGGTAACATTGATACCCAGTCACACCTCACAATTAGGCAGTGCTCCAGTCCATCTTCTCATAGCCTTCGGTTCTGGGCAATCAGGCCACCCATCATCTTTATCTACTCATGAACTCCACCTAACATGCAACATGGAGACATGGATGGAGTTTGGTTGAACATAAGACTGTCTTTCTTTGCTTCCTTTGGAGCTACCAGCCCAATTTACTTTAGAGATACCAGCCTGAACCACACAGATGAATTGACAATTGAGTAATTTACCAGCCCTTAAAGATAATCTGAGAAACCAGAACTACCAGTCCTGGATGTTTAAAATTAAGATGCTGCTAATAAGAGAGGATGCTTGACGTGTATACTAAAACTCAGACAAATTCCACCTGCAGATGCAAGTGTGAAACTGCAAAAGAAATGTGGAAGGTGCTACAGAAAGTATGTAAGAAAGCAAATCAATAAGTGGTACTTAATTAGAAATCTATACCAGACTAAGCTAATGAAAGTCCAGAACATGGAGGATTTTATCAAATATACTTTAGAAATAATGATCTATAGGAGAATAAAAGACTTTCATATAGCAGCACTGCTACTCGTTGGTCTCCCAGACAGGTATGAGAAACATTTACATCACTTGATGATTGCCCAGAGGATGAACTTACCCTAGAATATGTTAAAGACAAACTTATAGATACATATAACCAAAAACAGGAAGTGCCAGCAGTGAAAATGCTTCTATGGCAGAATCTGTACTGAGAATCAGTGATCGCAATAATAGTGATATGCAGCATGAAACACTTGAATATTTTGTGTGCAAAAACATAGGTCACTTAAATGCAAACTGGAGAATTTGCAAAGCTAAAATAAAACAAAAGAGACAAGTTAAACAACAGAAGTTTAAAAGTGTTACAGAAGGGATGTTTCAAATACTAAGTGTGCCATTCACTCCAAAGACGGTACCTCATCATTTTTAACTTGGTGTTATTAACTAGGTGTTGGGCTGGGATACTTGGCTATTCATACAATACCCCCAATTTTTAAATACAAAAAATACCAAAGGTTGTACATGAGGCTTTAACGGAACAGCGAAGAAACTATATTGAAATACTGTTAAAACAACGTTTGTTCATTAAGCATTGAGAGGGTTATTCACGAAGGAGCCGAAGGATTAAGCCAAAGCATCGGCTAAACCTTCGGCTCACTTTGGCCACCGGAGCTGGACCCAGCCGAACCGAAGGGCTGCTGTACAGGTTATTCACAATTAGTGATGGGCCGAGTGTTCATTTCGAACATGAGTTTGAATCGAACATCGGCAGTTCGAGCGCTCACCGAACGCCGAACTTTATGGGATGTTCATGGTTTGTTCGACCGCGGACATTCCATAATGCAAAATGCCCACTGAAGCTCTGATTTGTTAAAGTCTTACACCTGACCACAGGTCAGATGCAAGACTTTGCCCAATCAGGGCTCAGCGGAGGAGGGGCCTGAAGGAGAAAGTTATCTATCAGGTCCCCCCACGCTGATTGACAGCAGGCAGTGGGCGGGTGCAATAGCCAGCTTGCTATTGGCTGTTGCATTTTACCAAAATATCCAATAGCAGGCTGGGTATGGCTCCCAGCCTGCAATAAAGAGGAGGCAGGGGGGTGGGGCAGAGGAGCCACAGCCGGCCCGGATCGTAGACGAAGCCGACAGACCAGGGGATCGGAGGCTGGAACAACAGCGGACGGACCAGGGGACCGGAGGCCAAGACAGCAGCGGAGGTAAGGGGGCAGCGAAGGCATGAAGCAGTCTGTGTTCCCGCTGTCTCCGCCAACACAGGCACGGAGAGCAGCGGGGATTTGAAGGGACACAGGCCGCTGCAGCCACAGTTTTCCTGCATGTACCGGCAGCTGTATGGGGGTCGAACATTCGACCCCCATACACTTGCATTGAGTTCGAGTTCGTATTCGAACATTTCGGTCTTTCGAATGTTCGAATACGAACCGAACACTGGGGTGTTCGAGTCATCCCTATTCACAATAGCCTATTCAGCAGCCGAAGGGCTCAGCCGAGCCAAACGCATATGCTTTTACTCGGCTTAACCGAAGTCACGGGCAAGCCGACCGTTCTCCCCGCAAATGTAAACAACTAGGCAGAGCCAGCCATGATGTCATAGATACCCTTTAACTCCTTGCCGTCCTGCCCAGCGGGTGGATGTGATTTTTTTCTGCTCGCGCACACCCTAACGGGTGTGCTCAAGCAGAGTCCCGCCAGGAATGTGTGCCGCGCCCCCCCCTCTCCTTTGGCCGGGGATGGGGTATCCCAGGCACCGCTGTCCCCCTGCGGTGTCCGGGACCGAGAAGATCAGCTCAGCGGCTGCTCGTAGATAGAAGGAGGAGAGATCAGCATTTCCTCCAATGCTGATCTCTCCTCCTTCTTTCTCTAAAGTTGGAAGCGATGTGTATTACATCACTTCCGCCTTTATCTGTCATTTCTCTAGCTTTGGGGGTTCCTAGGTGACATTAGGGGTCTTGGGGACCCCTGATGGTTCCATAAAGAGGACCTGTCATTTCTTTCTAGCTATTGCATTGGGGGCTTTTTATCCCCCTATGTGATAGCAATCAAGTTAAGTGTAAAAAAAAAGTTTCATATAAAAAAAAACACCCCAAAAAGTTTTAAGTCTTTTTACGTGTATAAGCGCACGCATTTATACACGTAAATACGCTTTGGGTGCGCCTACGTGCAAACACAACGATTACGCCGCACATGATACACATTGCCACGAATATCGCAGTGAGAGCAATAAGTCTGGTCCCATCAATCACTGATAACACTAAACTAATGAGCAGTAAAAGCTTTTAAAGCGTCACCTATGGCCAATTTTAGGCATGGTAGCTTTTTGCGATTTTGTGGGCGCGCACAATTTTAAAGCTTGACATTTTTGGTGTCTATTTACCCAATGTGACCCCGTCTTTTATATTTCACCAAAAAATTGGGTAATAATAAATGTTTTATGATATAATGTAGGGAAAACTGTTTTTTTTTTATCAAAATGTTCGGCCCTTTTTTCATTATATAGTAAAAAATAAAACCCCCAGTGGTGATTAAATACCACCAAAATAAAGCTCTATCTGTCCCCAAAAAATGGTATAACATTAGTTTCAGTACAGCATTGCATGACGGAATAAATGTCAGTCAAAGTAGCACAGTGCTGAATACTGAAAAATGGCCGGGACGGGAAGGGGGTTTAACAAGCTGGTCATCAAGTGGTTAATTAGCCAAAACCAAGTAGCTTCTTAATTAGTTTTTTTCTCTTTAATTTCTAGCTACAATCTTCTAAGATATAGAGTGAAATAATAAGGAAGATTGTAAAATAAAGTTTGCTGAAGCTTTAGCTAACAAAGCCATCAGTCATACTGTATCTAATGCACATTGATTCACATATTCACATTATTCATTTTTTGTGAGTTAATGGGATGGGATTAGTATATATTAATGATACATATTACATTTCAGTATGCTACATTATGTGACACCTGATTATCTCTAAAACATTAATTGAGATACATAATGCACAGCCATTAACCAGCATTATGGTTTACACTCATCTGTTATGCTGATGTACATGATTAATGCATTTGTTAATATAATCAGATTTTAAGTGCAGTAAATAAACAGCAGTGGGGAGAGTAGATCAAAGTAACAGTGCCGGTTACATCTTTAATGACAATATTAAAAGCAAGCTGCTTTGGTATAAATTGATATTTAACCTCAGTTAACTCTTGGTTCAATGCAATCTATTGGTAGATAATTATGTGCCAGCAAAGCAAAATGTGGTGGTCATATCTAAAAACGTTATCAACTTAGAGACCAATCAAACTGAAATTTGTTTAAAGCTGATGTTTTAACAAACAGCTGAAGTACACACATAGAAGTTGCTTCACCTGTGAAATGATTTGTATCCCTATCAAAGCAGTCCAGAGATTTTCACAGCGCTTCCAGCTAGCACATCAAGACTGGTGATTGGGCTTTTCTCTACTGCAGTTAAGCAACACAGGCTGATCATCTCCCTACTCCCAAACTGTGACTAGACAGAGAAGGAGCAGCAGCTGACTGAGTCTCATCTGCTCCTTCCCTTCCTCTTCCAGAATGTTACTGGAATGTTACAAACCCATATTAGCTTAAATATATAAACACTTGTGGACAGTTAAGACTAATAATAATAAATATTATTATTATTACATAGGATTTATATAGCGCCAACAGTTTGCGCAGTGCTTTACAATATAAGGTGGACATTACAATCACAATACAATTCAAGACAAGATGGTAAGGAGGGCCCTGCCCCTGAGGGCTTACAATCTAAAAGAGGAGGGGGAAATGATACATGAGGAGGTAGCTGTGTGGGGATGAATTGTTTTAGAACGTGATGGCTCAGTGGTTAGGTTGAGGTAGGATAGGCTTCCCTGAAGATGAAGGCAGTCAAGATGGACAGGTTGGGGTAAAGAGTTCTAGAGGATGGGAGAGACTCTAGAGAAGTCCTGGAGGCGTGTATGGGAGGAGTTGACAAGGGAGTTGGAAAGCAGGAGGTCTTGGGAGGAGCATAGGGGACGGTTAGGGTGATATATTGAGACAAGGTTTGAGATATAGCCGGGGGCAGAGTTGTGGATGGCTTTGTAACTGATTGTTAATATTTTGAATTTTATCCTTTGGGCTATTGGAAGCCAGTTTATGGATTGGCAGAGGGGGGTTGCAGACACTGAGCGGTTGGTCAGGTGGATGAGTCTGGCAGCTGCATTCATGATAGACTGAAGGGGGGGATAGCCTGTGTAATGGAAGGCCAATGAGGAGGGAGTTGCAATAGTCAAGACGAGAGATAACAAGCAAGGGGATGAGTAATTTTGCGCTTTCATTGGTGAGGAAGGGGCGTATTTTGGAAATGTTGCCAAGGTGAAGATGGCAGGATTTGGATAGCGATTGGATGTGGGGAAGAAAGGTGAGGTCCGAGTCAAGGTAACGGCCAAACGAAGAAAATAAAGAAAATAAATAGGTAAAAATAAGCAATTACCACAAAGAAAGTACATACAGGGTATCAAATAGGTACCAGTACATCTGGCAAGTAAATGTAAAGTGCTGAAGCATACACAATAAAAACAGTAGCCATAATGCATTATTTTATTTTAAATCTTGTCTTGATTTGTATTGTGATTGTAATGTCTTCCTTATATTGTAAAGTGCTGCACAAACTGTTGGCGCTATATAAATCCTGTATAATAATAATTATAATAAATCAGCCAAATTACAGCAGACCCAAATTACAGAAAAATTGATAAATCACACTCAGTATTCATGTCTCTATGGGATGGGGTATCCAATTTGTACATCCAATGGAATTCTGGAGGTTACAGACTGTCCAGAAAGTTTCCACCTTGCTTGGCCTTCACTAGCTGTGAATGGTGATAGTGAATAGTGAATAGTGAAACATAGTTGTGATGTATTATAATACTATAATCACATCACATCACATCACAGAATTACATTGCATGTACAAATTGGATACCCCATCCCCTGCAAAATATCTTGCAACATGTGAGGAAAATTCATACGTGCAAATGCCACTTCTTTGTGAACTGATCCAATCTTTCATTTCCTCTGTGTCTTGACCAATGTAATGTCGCCCACATGAGAATCTCAAAAGCTAAATAACATTGGATGGGCTACAATTGTAAGATCCTCTAATTGGGATTTTTTTTTTGCCTGCACATGGCTTAAATGATCACCCTTCATTACAAAATGTCCCTGTGCACAGTGGCTGTGCAAAACCATGCCTTCCGGAGGTGTCTGTAATAAGAGACAATTATCTTGTAGAGATCTGTCAGATATGAACTTTTCATGATCCCATTTATGGCACAGATTTTTAGGGTACATATAAACCAATAGCGGAGGATCATGGAAAATGCTTGACAGGCGGGTCACTTGACAGGACAGGCTGTCCTAGAATTTGAGGAAAAAGTTTAAGCAATATGAATACAATCACTGTGTCTCTTAGGTTTAAATTTCAACAAGCTTCCTGTGAAGTCCATTACTTCTGGATACAATAAAGTCCTTGTATGTGAGGATATATCTTCTTGCTTTTATAATCAACACCAACGTCCGTGAATGCAAAAAACGATTAGTGACTCAGTGCTCTCCAGTCTCCACCGTGCTCAAATCTGGCCGCACTCACCGACTCCAATTGCTCACCATATTTCAGATGAACAATTAGCGCTTTGCTGATCTATATAGAACCAAATCCTCTCCTTTGTTTTTAATCCGACAATAAATTGGGGTAGATTCCTCCCAACTCTGGCTTATCTTTCCAAAATCGTGAGCAATATGGTTAGCAATAGGAGTCGGTGAGTGCGGCCAGATCTTATCTTTGAGCACGGTGGAGACTGGAGAGCACTGATTCACTAATTGTTTTTGCATTCACGGACGTTGGTGTTGATTATAAAAGCAAGAAGATATACCCTCACATAGAAGGACTTTTGTATCCAGAAGTAATGGACTTCACACATGGTTATGCAGATTAGGTGGGAGTTATACATCACTTGTGAGATTCAACACAGGATTTTCTATATGTACACATTTTATGAGATGTACTAGCACGTTTTTTTGTTGTTGTTTTTTTTTACTATCATTAGCACAGGCATTGTGCAACACAGGTGTTGTGTATGACACAAAATTGTGTATCCCTTCGTGACAATTTCACAGTTTATAATATTTTTTTCACATTTTAGGAATATAATTTTTGAGTTTGAAGCGCAGTGCTATTTTCTTATTTTTATCAGAAAGGCTGGCACCCGTTGCGTTGGCTAATTTTAACACGAAGGTGCCCTCAAGGCATGTCAAGTGGTCATCAAGCTGATCTCTTGATGCTAAAAATAGTCTCCAAGAACTACAGCTCACGGTATACTGAGACGCCGCAGCTGAAGCGGATCCCGACAATTATGTCTGGATCCGCCCAGCTGCGTCAGTGACAGCTGGCTCTGCCTATCTAGAGGCTGAGCCAGCTGTACCCGCCCCCGTCCGTTCCGCCAGTCAGCGATGGAGGATCAGACAGGGGAGGGGGGAATCCAGTCCCTCCCCTGTCACGGCAGAGACCCGTGACAGGATCGAGAAGTGAGCGAACGCCGGTATGTGTTCGCTCACTTCCCGATCTACTGAGCCGACCTGTGACAGTTTCATTGTCACAGGTCGGCTAGAACTATAAGGTGAGTGAAAAGTGACAGAGTCATATAAAAACTTACTCCCTGAACCACCCATACTCACCTTCACTGTCCTCCCTCATTGCTCCATTTGAGGCCTCACAATATACTCAGTTTCAAGCGTGGGGGAGCACATGACCTCCTCAAAGATGGCATGAGCAGACAATTGCTAGGCCTGAACACTGTCACATGAGAAGGCGGACGTCCTCAACCCTGTGTAAGCTTCAACACTTTCCATAATAGAAGTCACCAGCACTTGATGATATGTGCAAGAAGTAAAGCACTTTTTATTCAATCGTCACATGTTTAACGCATGTGACGATTGAAGCAAAAGTGCTTTACTTCTTGCACATATCATTGAGTGCTGGTGACTTTTATTATGGACTGTATCTGACAAGGTGCCATCCATGTTGTCACTTCAAGCAACAACCTCTTACTCAAGGCCTGTACGCTGTATGGAGTGCAGGTGATTTTGTATTATCGACTTCAACACTATCCAACACATAGTGGGTTTGGATTGAGGATTAAGCAGAAGGGGAACACAAGGTACGTGAGTATATTCACAAAAGTACTCTGCAAAAAAAGGCATACTTACCTGTGGCACCAGTCATTTGTGCAGGAGACTACTGTGTCCTATAGTGCTGTCGATGTTGTGAATGGAATCAGAGCATGCGGCAAATGACGCAGATGTCTGACACATACTGTAAGTGTACCAAATGAGAAGATCCTGCCAGTGGCTTGTCTCTGCAAGAGAGCATTGTTTCCACAAACGGGTGGCAGCACAGATAAACGCATCGTGTCTTCTTTATTTCTCTCTTGCATTTTTTTATATAATCTTTATTTAACAACCGATTTTTTTCAATATACAAACAGTCCAAGAGCAAAAAATTAAAACCAAAAAAAACTCACAAACTAAGATAACAAGCTAAGCGAATACAGGGCATTTTCAGAGAATATACAAAAGGGAATCATCAATACGGAAAGTAGCATTTATAAAGAGACATAAGCAGACTGAGCCTACACGATCTAACAGATATTCCAAGCAACATGACTATGTGGACTCAAAAGAGCCACTTATATATGCATGCCCATGTTCTATTGTTCCTCAAAGCCTCTAACAAGAACATGCATAGGAACCTATTAACACCAAACAGGTTGTAAATTGTCCCATGTCAGCTATAGGAATTGGTGTTGCAAGCCATGACATGAGCAATGACTGGGGCAGGCCAGCCATTTTGCCCGGACAGGGTATCCACTTCCACTGTCAACTAAAGGAGGTCTCAATGAACATGTAGTATCTTGTTTTACATTTAATTCAGCATTAGAGTGTTTCTCCTCCCCATTGCATGACCAATCCTCCAAAACCTCTTCTCTATGGCGCTCCACTAGTCGCAGGATTTACAATGTTACCATATGCAATGCAGGACTAGGTGTCCTGCAATGTATGTGAGGATTTTGAGGCCCATATAGAAAGATGGAGAGTGCCACCTGCCAGGGATGTGAGAAATAAGGTAACAACTAGATACTAGTGTTGTTCTAGTTACTTTGCTCTTCCAGAGAAGACAACTTCCCAGTTATGGGTATACATAAGTGCATTATACCACAACTTCTGTGAACACCCCGGATAAAACCATCACACCAATGACCATTTAGCATTATGGACATTATCCTTCAGCCCTCTGACAGAAAATGTGTGGGGGCAAAACTTAGCAGGAAACTCAAACACCACCAGAGTTTGCATTTAAGTCTTGCCCCCTCACTTTACTTCCCAGTTATGGGGATAGATGATCCCATCACAATGACCGGCTGTTTTATTTTAGTAGCACATCTAGACTGGGTTTCTTTGCTTACAGGCTCTGAAAGTGTTTCAAATTGAGTCCTGAGCGGCTGTGATTAGCTCTCACTGTGCCAGGATCTTGGCTCTGATATCATACGATTTATTCTGTTGCTGATAATGGCACAAAACTCCATGGAAAGAAGTCCATAGTAGGATTTGAAATCAATGATTTTCCAGTGCAGGAACTGAGAGAAGCGCTAAAAAGCTCAGTTCTCCAGCATCTTCCGAAATTCTTTCAAGCAATACTATAGCAGCTGATCCTCGGACGGGGACCCCTGCTGATCAGGATAAGTTCCACAGAAAAGAAATTGGCTTAGTTGAAATTGCTGGTACATTTTAACAGGTTTCTCCCACCAATGACTGGTCAGACCCAATATTATTATTCACAGCTCTTATATAAGATAGACTAAAACTCAGTATAGGCAAGGCAACTAAATCTGATAACAGTACAATAAATCACATAGTAAACAAACAAGTAATGTTCACTGTCGGAATGGGTAATCTATTTCACTATATTTTATTAGTTAAACCCTTGTGCATAATACATAAAAAAAGACAAACATGATATAAAACAAACACTGATAACGTTTATTTAATTAATACAGAGTTAGCTTGTAATATAAACTACTAAATGCTAATATATTTCTGAGCACAAATTCTGGAATCCGAGCAATCTCTTGGGAAGATAAGACCACTGCTTGTTTTATAGCCACACTTCTGTGGCCACAACAATTTATCTTCCATCCCAAGATACAGACTGAACCTGCAGATTTATGGATGTGCTGCATTTTTAGGATGTCAGTAAAATTGTATCCATTAAAATGCATTGTAAAAACAGAAACTGACTATCTGTACCAATTAAAGTACAAATCCCAGTGGGATAGTTAGTAGCTATGAGTTAGTTAGTTTTGAAACATCATACAGGTAACAGGATTGTTTTATTAAAGTGGATCTAATAATGGATGGCACTATTCTATATATTTTGCATCATAGCCAATTACCATGTTTTTTTATTTTCATGAATTACTGTTTTCACCATTTCTACTTATTTTTAGATCTCTGCATTGTTACTCTCTACCAACCTAGGTCAGCCACTTCCCTTCTATATGCAAGTTTTTCCCTGCCCATGATCACCTTGGACTGGTTTACTGATATTGACTAGGCATGATATTTGAGTTCAGGTCAGGGGGGAGTTCAGCCGGAACTTTACATGCAAACTATTCAGTTCATAAGCCAAAATGCAATTACAAATAATGCATTTCATGAACTGTCAACTGTGGTCAGGTGGCATAGTATGGCCAATAATGGGGGTTTGCAACTGTAACAGCCCCCTCCATATAAAAGGCAGAGTTCCCATCAGCCTTTTGTAAGTGTTAAAGATGGAGTAGATAAGGACAGTGTCACATACCTCAGTAAGAGCCTGAGATGATGAAGATGGCCTCTCATGCTGCTCTTTTCCAAACACCCCTGAAGGCGGAAACAGCAGGTGTAGGGATGGATAGGCATATGCGATTCGTTTCGTTATGAATCAAATCAAAATTCGAACAAATTTTCAGATATTTAGACACATCCAAATTTCTAAATCCTAATGCATCCGAATGTGTCCCAATCCGAATTTCTGTTTCCGAAATTCGGATCCCGTCAGAATTTTGTTCAAAAACTAAACTGAATCGAATACGTGACACTTCTGGCCAATCAGACGTGTTTTCCCATTTAATGCATCCGAATGGGTCTGAACACAGTATATACATATAATACTAAACCTGAGACTCCCAGACCCGAATGCCATTCGGGATCCGAATTTCCGAATACCATTCGGGAGCTCCTGAATGCCATTCGGGTCAGGGAGCAATATACATATATTGCTAAAGCTGAGGCTCCCAGACCCGAATGGCATTTGTGAGCTCCCCAATGCAATTCTGAAATTTGTATCCCGAATGCCATTCGGGTCTAGGAGATTCAGCTTTAGTATTAATATCTGTATATGGTTTTCTGTGGTATTCGCAATGAATATTCGTAAACTCATTTGAAAAGAATGAAATTCGGATTTCGTCTGAATCTAAAACCCGAACAGGATTGAAATTGTCAACGACGTACAAATCAGTAGGCAGAGGCAGAGTCAGGAACAGGCCAGGTCAGTAACTTACAAGCAGAATGGTACTGAATCAGCAGACAAGAAAAGGGTCAAGAAACAGCCCAATGTCACAGAGGCAGGCGGTAAGCAGCAGAGTCTAGATTCAACCTGAGTCAGTCCAGAACAGAAACAGGAATCATATTTACTGACACAGAGTACTAGCTGAAGAACTGTCAGTGCTGGGCATGTGCAGGGCTCATCAGTAAATAGGTGCCATGTTTTGAAATAGGGACATGCATAAGGGCATGCGCGCCATGCTGTGAGCATGCAGACGCGGGTACATACACACACAGGCACACAGGAATATGCAATCTTGCTGCTGAGACATGGGATTGGTGTGTGCAGTTGCTTGCACTGGACAGGAACAATCCAGACTTTTTCTGACAGGCAGCTGACAGAGTGATTTCTGGGATGGATAATTACTGCTGTATAGTGCTACATGCACATCTTTAGAGTGCTCTATATAGTGATGTATAGTGCCACTGATACATTTCAGTGAACTGCAGTGTGGTGGGTTGCAAAGAGTGGAGTGTATCCCCAGCCCTTGTATTCATTGTGCTGCATAGTGCTCCATTACTGTGTATTGCATTGTGCTGGCTTACATATTCTTGTGTACCACCCATTATCTCCACAACGAATAGATCCAACAGTCCTATTTAGGGCTACCTTTGCATGTGTGTCAGAAACAAATTCCGTTGCCTTGTATCTGTTGTTTCCCCCACCCCACCACCCATTTTTGGGGTGTTTTATTGAGTCTATATTTTATTGTAGTTTACATTATTCCTATTTTTTAAGTTTATGCTACAAAGAAATATATTAAAAGTTTTAAAAAGGGGTTTCTGTTATGATATTTTATCGTTGGTGTTTGGGGTTTAGTATTGTGGTACTGCACAGGCTTTTTATGCGCATTCTTATGCACATTACGTATATTGTGCCAAGGAAGCCTGTGTTTGAATGGACTGCCCAATGCACAGAAATTGCGCCAAAAACGTGCATGTACCTTTTTTTAAACACAGACACCTACAACAGATGTTAACCTATTGCCATGCATTCTAGTATGCTGCAACACGTGTGTTAGCAAGGTGTGCTAGGGTACCAATTGCAATGAATGACACTGAACAGACCCCTGATATTTCTCGTTTGCAATAAGGAAAGAGATTGAGGACTCTGTGTCTTCAATCTTCTCCTTTGCAGCTGCACTCACTAACACTAAACAGTAAGTGCTTCCTGCTCATCCATTAATGAAGAGATAGGAAATGTTTCCATTCATGTTTACTATTGTTTCATTTATGAATGAACATTGGTGTGATCATCACTGGACACCCCGGTGTTCATTTAAGACAGTCTGAAGAGACCAAAAGCTTATAGCTGAGTTGTCCAGCTGCAAGTGGTTCTGTTCCACTGTATCCCTTGCACTGGTGGCAGCAAAAGGGTTAAAGTTTTAAAGAATGTGTACAAGCCCCTTTTATTATTACAGTTTTTACCGATTTCTAATGCATGCGCAAATGAGACCAAGAAAAGGTATCAATTATATTATTCATAAAACAACAGTTTCTACTCTTAAAACAACTTAATAATATGTTATTCTCCATTATGACTAATAAAATCCAATTTATCTAATCAGCGGCGGTAAAATGTTATAATTATACATCAATTAGGACTGCTTACAAATGAAAGAATATTTGTTTTTCTCACTCGGGAAGTGGAAATAATAAAATATAGGTTTAATCCTAATTAGTGACTGCTAATAGCTTCCTATAAAGATATTTAGTAAAAACGCTTTTATTTTGTAAATATTATTATTTAATTTTAGCTATTTAATATACTGATGGCACTAAATGGCATTGTTCATGCTACAAATTAAAAAAGAGCAATACAGTTTTAATATCTTCAATGTTTTTTTATTTATTTTTATTGTATATGTCAATGCAAAACCAATTGTGGCATCGTGCCTCACTGTATATAATTTTCTGAGTGAAATCATTGTTTTCTGTTGAAAAGTTTCTAACCTGGAGATCCTGACAGTAATGGAACTTCCTGTTGCGGGCAGACAACAATGAGCCACTGCCTCTTAATTAGCATTGTCACCTTGCCATGTGAGGCACTTCAGTATGCTTTTGGGCAACCTACTATGTCTGTCAGATGGGCATACCAGCTTCCGAATGGAGAAGCATGCATGGCATGCTGACAATGCTGCTGCTGCTAATGGAGAACCATAGAAAAATGAAGATTCTGGACCAATCACTGCCGAGTGTCAGATTAAGAATAGACTCTCTTTATTTCAAAGTCAACTAACCTACCATCATGTCCTAGGCAGATACTGGAGCATTTAGAATGAAAAGAATAAAGTATTCTACTCACATTTGGTAAAACGTTTGCTTAAAAGTTTAAAAGTTTGTACATGGCTGCAGTCACTGTAGAAGAAGAGCAATAACCAGTTCTGCAGCTGGTGCCCAGATCAAGGAGTGGTAAACATGAGATATAGGATGTAGACAGGTGTACAATGGCTGCTGGGCTGCTGCTACAGTGTGGAGGATCTGAGCATCAACTGCAGAACCACTGTCCCGATTACTGCTCTCCTGACCCAGTGACTGAAGCTATGTACGAGCAACTTTTAGGCGTACCAAACATGAGTGGAATACTTTATTCTTTTAAATAAATTAAGATTGCTGTTAATATTGTGGTAGATGTGTGAACTTTCTTTTGTTTTATATGTTTTAAGGTTGATAAAGAGCATTCCTTGTACCATTGACAGAGAGCTGCAAGAAAGGCTGGTGCATGAGGAACATTTTTCTAGATTTTACTCTCGGGAAATACTAAAATGAATTGCCAAGTGTGGAACTGATACGTTATTAATTTAATGTTACTGGAGCACTTAGAGGATGTCTTTTAAGGGTGCAATGGGTTTTAAATTGTTCCTGAGGGTTATGGATTGAGAGTTCCTGCTACAGTAACATTTCATAGACAGCAAAATCAGTTATATGATAGAAAAATCAATTTTGCCAATATCTCTCTGCTTATTTCTAAGTAAAGACTCTGTCTGGTTTTTGTTTGCGAACAGTTAAGCATATCTTGCTCAAGTCTAGGGGGGCAAGTCTTGTTATTCAATTCCCGCTAATGGTAGGCATAATAAGAAAACTATTGTCAGACGAAAGGCAAGAATTGTAGCACCCTGCTGGAAAGAGTGCTATTCAATTTTGTATTATCAGATTGTATGCAGTCTGATGCTGACTTGTAGTCTGGGTTCATTGCTTCCCCTAAACGAGGTATACTGCAGGGTGAGCCCTGTCACAGAACAGAGCAACCAATGAGGGACTGCTATGAGTATATATCCCGTCTCCAGCCAATCACTGTTACAGTGGTGCATGCTGGGGAGGAGATAAATACTTGGGGTGGACCATGTGAGCTCTCTTCCTCTCCCAGGCCCTGCCTGTGAGGAAGCTGCAATGGGTTGTCTGAGATGGCTAGGCCTGAAGCCTGGGGCTAGCCGAGTAGTTACACTGGAACTTGATGGGAGCAGACCCACCGGTTACTACTGATGGCATGATCTAGTGACTTCTACCTCAATTATTACTGTGCCAGGTGTTCTACCTGCTGTGCATGGAAACAGTAACCACACTCTGCAATGTAATGGAGTCTACATCTGCCTGGATGACCCTAACCCTCTACCTCTCTCCATGAAGTTCTATAATAAAAGTTCAAAGCATCATATCTACAGTCTGGACCTCACTTCAATTGATCACCATAAAGGGCACTCTTCTTTCGCCAACTGCTCCAGGTCTCTCAGATTGGAAGGGTTCCTTTTCCCAACTGCTGTTTTGTGATCTCTCCACAGGTGCTCTATGGGATTTAGATCTGGGCTCATTGCTGGCCAGTCCAGTACTCTCCAGCGCTTTGTCTGAAACCATTTCTGGGTGCTTTTTGGCGTGTTCTTTGGGTCATTGTCCTGCTGTAAGACCCTCGACCTCTGACAGAGACCCAACTTTCAGACACTGGGCCCTACATTGCACTCCAGAATTCTTTGGTGGTCTTCAGATTTCATAATGCCATGCACACAGTCAAGACATCCAGTGCCTGATGCAGCAAAGCAACCCCAAAACATCAGTGAACATCCACCATGTTTGACTGTAGGGACTGGATTTTTTTCTTTAAAGGCCTCATTTCTTTTTCTGAAAACAGTAGAATGATGAGCTTTACCAAAAAGCTGTAATTTAGTTTCGTCTGTCCACAGCACATTCTCCCAAAAAGATTTTGGCTTCCTCAGGTAAGTTTTGGCAAACTCCAATCTGGCTTTTTTATGTTTCTGTGTCAGCAGTGGGGTCCTCCTGGGTCTCCTACTATAGCGTCCCTTTTCATTCTGATGACGACGTATAGCGCGAGCAGACACAGTTGTACCCTGTGCCTGAAGGTCACCTTGAATTTGTCTGGAAGTTGATGGAGGGCCTTTATCCACCATTCGAACAATCCTTTATTTTGAATCTTTGCAATCTTTAATCAATTGTTCTCTTTCATCCACATCCAGGATTAGCTGCAGTGCCATGGGTTGTAAACCTCTTGACAATGTTGCTCACAGGGAACACAGGAACATGCAGATCTCTGGAGATAGACGTGTAACCTTGAGATTGTCCATGCTTTTCCACAAAAACTCGGAATGCAATTATTTCTTGCAATTTGGAAACGGTATCAATAATTTTGTCCAGTCCATTTTTGGAGTTTTGCGTGGAATGTGTCAGGTTTTACTTTTTTTGTGTCATACCAATACAAACAAAAGAAATAAACATGAGAATGCCTAAACATTTGTAATTGCGACAATGTTCTGTGTGAAGTGGTGCAATATTTGACAGAAATGCAGGGGTGCCAATTTTTTTGGCCATGACTATATATGTGTATATATACTGTATATATATGTGTATATATATATATACACACAGTATCTATA
>NW_017306448.1:1327345-1353977 GCF_000935625.1 Nanorana parkeri | reverse complement strand
ATGTGACATTTAGGGCACCTAGTTGAGGCCGGGGTAGCATGATAAAGTCAATTATTTTCATTTCTTTTGAGTAGCAGTGTGCAGAGTGTTAATTGATAATATACAGAAGCATGAAAGCATACTTCTAGGTTAATTGGAATTCACTCAAAACTCAAACCGTGGTTTATGACCGTGGTGGAACATTAGGCTGTAACCTCCTTCAAGGTCAGAGACGGATGCAAATGTACTCACTAAAAAGCTTAAAAAGCTGAGCATTTTCTCTGCACTATATATGTGAGTAAAATGTGTACTTGTACCTTCTCCTATCTATATGTCACTAGATTAGAACGCACTCTGCTTAATTATGTACCGCTACTTGCTGCTGATAAGCTGCATTTCCATTCATATTGGCATAAGAAATTTCCCTGTAAACTTACAATGCCTGTTCAAAAAAAGTCATACACTCCAATATTTCATTGGACCACCTCTAGCTTTGATTACGGCAGAGATTTACCATGGCATCATTTCCATCAGCGTATGCAATGTCACAACATTTATTTTTGTCCAGTTGCATTATTTTTTCACTAAGAACTTGTAGTGATGATCAGAGAGTTGGACCACCGTGTAAAGTCTTCTCCAGCACATCCCACATAGTCTCAGTCTAGTTCTGGACTCTGTGGTGGCCAATCCAAGTGTGAAAATGGTGTGTCATTCTCCCTGAACCTCTCACACAATGAAAATCTGAGCCCGATGACTTCTGGCATTGTCACCTTGGAATATGCCTATGCCATCAGGGAAGAAAAAAGCCATTGATGGAAAAACCTGGTCATTCAATATATTCAGCTAGGTAGTTGACCTCATTTTCTGGGCACATAACGTTGCTGAACCTAGACCTTTTTCTTTTCTTCCAAAAAGTTTTTATTTTTATTTTTTGTCTTGCAAACAGATAAACAAAAGTATTTGTGCATACATCCAATGTCAAGTACCAAATGCAGTACAATGAACATACAATACAAAGTAAAGTTATGAACTTGTAGATAATCCAGGGGAAGTCCCAAGAAACAGTAGGGTCCTAGGTTACAGAGTATTATCCTATTAACTTGGGCTTTGGGTCAAGTGAACCTAGACCTTTTATCCAATGGAAGGCTCTGACCTATTGGATTAGCTAACTCCAGGTGGTGACTTTTATTTTTTGGACAGGCAGTGTATACAGCCTATCAGTACCATCTGAAAGTTGACTTTTAAAAGGCTGAGCAGATGTATAGTGATGAGTATGATCCTACACTCACCTTCACCTGTCCTGCCAGTTCTTAGTGTTAAATTAATGAAAGGGCTGTTTTGTTACTAAAGACATTAATTACGTATAAAACCTACAGAAAGTGTGCCTTTAAAATTATGCTACTGAAACTAATTATCTTTTTCTGACATGTGGTGTTTTATTTCACAGTAGATTTTACATCTTGTTCCACAACATAAAGTGCAGATTTAACAGTTTTTTTTATGGCATATGATTGATGTTTTATTGCAAATTATGATACTTTAGGGAGACAATAATTCTTAGTTTAGAGGGATAACATACACTATTTACACAAATGGCCCATATGTTGCATAGAATGACAGTTTAATCAGCATATATTAATATTTCAAAGCAATAAAAGAAATAGGTCAGATCTTGCTAATGCTATATGCGTAGCTCATGCACCTGTCTGTACGCTGTTTAGACTTTAAGAATCATTTTGTTATATTCAGTTCCCAGTAGTTCCTCTGCTGTCAATAAGAAATCTCCAATACCAGCCTATTTGTTAGTTAGTAACATCAATAAATCAAGCAACAAGGCCTTGTCCTGGTAATTAACCAGTCATATCCGGGAAAGCAGCAATGATATCTGAGCAGTTACAATGATTTTCAATGAGAGAAATTGCTATTGTGTGCCTGGTGATACAGCAATGTTAAACGGTATGTTTGTCTTTTTAACATATATAACTCACTTTAACGTCTTTTAAACTTACGGTAGACCACTTGGATTGTTTTTTTTACCTTCTTCTTGATGGGGGCCCTACCACCAATTTACAAAAATGCACAAAAAAAAAATCAAGTATATTAAATGCTTAATTGCAGCATTTTTCATTTCCATAAACAGTTTTTTTGTGCCTGGGAACTAGCAAATTTGACTACTTCATGAAGAGTCAATTTCCTGTCCATAATTCACCTCTACCCTTACACATCATTACCCTCTACTCTACTAGGAGTGTCTGTGCTGGCCCATCTCCTCCATCCCTTACCCTCACCTGTTTACATAATGAGCGAAAAAGAATAATATAGAGTGTCCCTTGTTTGGCAACTGGGGCTGATGACATCGCATTCAAGATGGCAGTGCCCAGCAACACATAATCTTATGGGAAGATAATTGTTGAAATGAACGGTCTGGTGATAGGGTCTCTTTAATGTTAAAGTGACACTAAACTCTAAAGGAGTAAATCTTAAAAATGCATCCAAGTACATGAACTATTAACAAAAAAATGTATCTTATTTGTGTATCACTCGGCTGTAGATCTTCAAATAATCTCTGAATTGGTGCTGACACTTTCCTTCCTTCTGGAGGGTGGCTACTTTGGTTCCCCATGGTCCCTGTGTGTGTTGTAAAGTAGCCAACGTTCCAAGCTCCCTCCTGTGATGGACTACAATCTCACATTTAGTTTACTAATTTGTATTGAGATTGTAGTCCATCACAGGAGCGAGCTTGACATGGTGGCTACTTTATAGTTTAGCGTCACTTAAACGCAATGCAGATCTAGAAATTTGGAATTAATGCAGCTCTGTATTCATTACAGATTATACAATGTATTTTGAATGCAGTTTGTCTACCTGAATGTGACTTACTTGCCTATTATCCCTTACACACAATCATTAGGAGCTAATCAGATTCTGTTGCAGGACACATGAGCTAACAGAGAATATGTTGAGGAGATGAGTAACCAAAGTGGGGTGTGTAGTTGCCCAGTCCCTTTAAGGCTAAATAAGGAAAAATACATATACAGTACTTTGTAGGCAGGGGGGTATCCACGGCAAGGCAAACAAGGCGTTTGCCTGGGGCAGCAATTTGCCGGGGGTCGACGAGCCAGGCTGCACAGAATCAGGCAGCCTCGGGTGCCAAATCGTGCAAATTAGGCGGCCGCTCGTTGGGTCTCGCGGTCGCCTAATTTACCTGAGAGAGCTGTCGGATGAAGGAGGAGGCGTGACTGGAGGTGGGGTGGAGGAGGGGCCAAGGTGGGACTGGAGGTGAGGTGAAAAAGGGGACAAGGCAGGACTGGAGGGGGGGCTGGGCCGGGACCGAGTGATATGCGGCATGGCCTGGTGGAGCTGCGGGCAGCTCGGGGCTGCCCATACACCAGCAGCTGATGCCGAAATGACCCAAATGCTGGCTGGGGGGGCTTCAGGTAAGAGGAAGAGCACATGTGTGCAGGGAAAGGGACCCTGCTCAACCCACCATAGATCCTGCACAGCCCACCTGAGAGTCCCTGGTGGGCTCTGTAGGGTCTGTGGTGGGCTCTGCAGGGTCTATGGTGGGCTATGCAGGGTTTGTAGTGGGCTCTACAAGGTCTCAGGTGGGCTCTGCAGGTTCTGTGGTGGGCTCTGCGGGGTCTATGGTGGGCTATGCAGGGTCTGTGGTGGGCTATGCAGGGTCTGCGGTGGGCTCTACAAGGTCTCGGGTGGGCTATGTGGGGTCTATGGAGGGCTATGTTGGGTCTGTGGTGGGCTATGCAGGGTCTGTAGCGGGCTCTACAAGGTCTTAGGTGGGCTCTGCAGGTTCTGTGGTGGGTCTATGGTGGGCTATGCAGGGTCTATGGCTCTGCAGGTTCTGTGGTGGGTCTATGGTGGGCTATGCAGGGTCTGTGGTGGGCTATGCAGGGTCTGTGGTGGGCTATGCAGGGTCTGTGGTGGGCTCTACAAGGTCTCGGGTGGGCTATGTGGGGTCTATGGAGGGCTATGTTGGGTCTGTGGTGGGCTATGCGGGGGTCTGTGGTGGGCTCTGTAAGGTCTCATGTGGGCTATGCAGGGTCTGTGGTGGGCTCTACAAGGTCTCAGGTGGTCTATGGTGGGCTGTGTGGGGCATGTGGTGGGCTATGCGGGGTCTCAGTTTGGTTATGCAGTATCTATGGTGGGCTCTGCAGGGTCTCAGGTGGGCTCTGTGGGATCTATGGTGGGCTCTGTGGTGGGGTCTGTGGTGGGCTCTGCGGAGTCTGTGGTGGGCTCTGCAGGGTCTCAGGTGGGCTCTGCAGGGTCTCAGGTGGGCTCTGCAGAATCTATGCTGTGCTGTGTGGGGTCTGCAGGATCTATGGTGGGTTCTGCTGAGTCTTAGGTGGGCTCTGCGGATCTATGGTGGGTTCTGCAGGGTCTGAGGCTGCCCACCTGAGACCCTGGCTTCCCTGCTATATTACTAACACAACCTGTCAGAAGCTGGATACAGCAGGCATGCTGTATCCAGCAACTGACAGGTTATGCTAAATATCTTAAATAGTAAGGGATGGGGCACATTTAGATGGGGGGGTGCCCGAGTGTAGTATTTGCCTAGGGGAGCATAAAACCTAAATACACCACTGCTTGTAGGATCTACCCAATCATAGTGGAATCCCTTACCTAAGTCTTTTCAAAGAAAGAGTTGATTGGCAACGTTGGAATTTCCCCTCCCAATCCCTACTGTTTTCCTTCTTTGAGAGACTGGCTCCGGGAATGTCTTTAGGTATATTCTCTCTCTCTCCATAGGCACAACCATATACTTCCACTAGAAATTGCACGCACAACCAGCCAATGAGGACTATCTGCAGGTAGCTTAAGCAAACTGTATTCTGTCCATTAGGTGAATGCTTTGACATGACCAGGGCCAGATTTACTCTCCCCAAGGCCAGAATCCACAATACGCCCCCGGCGGCCACACACTACGGTCCGCCACCGGGACACCTTACACCGGCTCCCGCAACTTCCCCACAAGGTCACCGCTGCCGCCCCTCTGCGCTCTGCCGCCCCGAGGCCGGGCCTCCTTTAGAAAGTTACAATGTACAGTGTGAGCGAGTGAGCGAGCGAGCGAGCGAGTGAGCGAGTGAATGATGACTGTAGGAGGGAAGACAGTGGAAATTTGAGGGCTGCTTTTTAATTATAAAAAAAACTTACTTTGGTCATGTTTGTCAGGAATTTAATCATGCTCAACAAATAAAATTCAACACATACAAAGCCATATACAACTCTTTCCCTAACTACATCACCAACTTCTGAAAATATCACCCAAACTGTCCTCCCAAGGCTCCATACTCTCTAGCTTCCTGGTTACCTCCTCCCATGCTCGCCTTCAGGATTTTCTCCAGAGTCTCTCCCATCCTCTGGAACTCCCTACCCCAACCTGTAGGTCTGTCTGTCTTTATGTGATCCCTGAAAACTTATCTCTTATGGGAAACTTATTCTGCCCCTACCTAACATCTGAAATTGTAACTGTACTGTCTCCTCTTATTTTGTAAAGCGCCGCTAAAACTGTTGGCACTATATAAATCCTGTATAATAAAATGAATTATCATTTTTATTTTTTACATAGTATTTGAGGTTGAATAAAGACATAAGTCCATCAAGTCCAACCTATTGTGTGTGTGTGTGTGTGTGTGTGTGTGTGTGTGTGTTGAAGACAACAGGTGGATTCCTGGTGTGTAATTCATCATATATCTCTTTACATCCTTACTTGTTTAATACCGAATACATTACAAAGTGGTAGTTTTGTCACTTTTGTGCTATTTAAAAACAACAATGGTATTAGAAATAAATGACTTACCTCTGAAATAATTGTGCTTCCATGATCTCCACTTTGTATAGGATACTATTCTTTAGTGTGTCACTTTTGAAATGTTGAACACATTACTTACCTGTCACGATAGTCGTCATTGTCTTGTTTTTACATATAAGGAAACATGATGCGACTCTTTAATCTCAGATAAACAAGGATAGATCGCTTCCAGCTTGTGCTATTTGTAGCCACTAAGCAAACAGTCAATTTCATGACTTAATAGTTGGTAAGTGTGTCATTTCCTAAAGCGATTTACCTAAGTGTATACTAGAATTATATGTTAAAGATAGAAACCTTAATACAGTTTATTTCTGGGTAAGATGGCTCTGATTTATATTGAACAGCAAATTAAATACAGAACATAATAGAAAGCATTGTAAGGAGTAGACATCTTAATATATGGCACAGGGTCTTTATTTCTAAATAAACAAAACATCGCATTGCAGCAGCAAGTCATCTATTATGCTGGAGAATGAAGTTGACAGTTAAAGGAACTTTCTTCTACTGAAGATAAATTAGGTTTTTTGTTTTTTTTAAACCCTCTTGTAATTTGCAGGATTCATCCCTGTTATCAATTTTCATGAATTTGGTGTATATTGGGTATCTACTCAGGCCAGGATTCCCCACAAGGCCAACGAGGCCCGGCCTGGGGGCGGCAGGGCGCAGAGGGGCGGTAGAGGTGTCCTTGTGGGGAAGTTGCGGGCGCCGGGCGGTAAGTTGCCCTCTCTACATTTAGTCCTGCTTTACACTAGCAGCACTAAATGTAGAGTGAGGCAGCCGATTTTTCGTTTACATGTGAACTCGCCGATGTCGCCAAGATCACATGTAAAAAGTCTGCAGCCCCTCCCCCCTGCACTTACCTCTCTCCTAGGTTCCGTGTTCCAGGCTCCGCCGCCGAGTCTCTGACTGCAGTGATCAGAGCGGCAGGGTCAAAACTAACCCTGACGCTCCATGCTAAAAAATAATTAAATTAAAATTAAAAAAATAAAGAAAAACAGTAAAAAAAAAATTGAAACAAACCCCGCCGCCCTGCCATTTGGTTACCATTCTCCATTGATGGAAGGGGGGGGTGTGTTTATTTGCAGAACCTGGCCTATTTGCAGAACCTGGTGGCAGGGAAAGGAGATCCGGCCCTGTATCCACTTGCTCCCCAAAGTGAATTGGTAAAGGGGTCTGACAGATGCCTAACCAACTGACTCACATCTTCCAAAAAAAGAAACAGAGCAAAACTCTCAATTGGAAAAGGCATTATACTTATGTAAATCTCCCATTGTCTCTTGTTATGATAAACTCCACCAACTAAAATTAAACACAATTGTATTCAATGCCCTAAACAGAGATCTCATAACAAGAAGCAATATCCTCTTTATATATTACTTTATATATTACTTCTTGTTATGAGATCTTTGTTTGGGGCATTGAATACAATTTTGTTTAATTTTGACTCACACCTTCCTTGACTGCTGTGAATGATAGTTAGCATCTGACATGTAGTTGGCACAATTTCCATGACTTATCCTCCTAACACCAAATAACATACCAGTGGTTCTCAAACTGTGGAAGCTCAGGACCCACATTTGTCCTTGATCATTAAGTCGCGATCCAAGTCGCACTGCAATGGAACGTACGGCATTAGGGTACCACATGTTCCGTTGCAGGTGTACAAACTGTAGGTGGGAGGTGCATTTGGGGTACCATTCAAATAAATGGCAATGCAACACACCTCCCACACCAGAATGCATGGTAGGTGTGATTGCGTGGTAAAGTGCATTAATCACATGGTACTATGCAATTAACGCACTGTACTAGTATGAACAGGCCCTCAAAAACACAGTCACACACAACCACAGACACAATCTCACACACTCACATACACACTTAAAATATTTTTAATTACATTTTATTTTATTTTACAGTCCACCCAGTCTCCTTTCATTAGGAGGCCTGGAGTGGATCCTCAGCCTGGGAGCCAGTGTGGGCTGCTATGCTGTGACAGAGCTCCATCCATATGTGCATTGCTTGTACAGCTCCCTTGCGCGCCCTGTAGAGGTGCTGGGAGCCAGAATGTGATGTCACTCCAGTCCAGGCATCTCTATAGAACACGTGAGGGAGCTATAAGCAAGGAACATATGGATGGAGCTCCCTTCCAGCCATAGTGCCATTCCATCCCACCTTTAAGCTGACACTCGGGCCCGGGCAGCATATTTTGAATGGCTGTTTGGCGCGAGAACTAACATTGCTGCGCTAGGAGGAGGCTGGGGAGCCTCTCACCTAGAAAAGTGGAAGGCATGCGGTGACCCACTGAACACGCGGTCGCACCCCACTTTTGGGTCACGACCCACCATTTGAGAACCAAGGTACTAGACAACTTTAATCTTTGGAAGGGCAAGGCCACAGCTTTATTGACTATAACATTGTTATTCCATAACTCTTTAATGATGTACATTAATTTGTGCCAGTAAGAGATAAACTTTGAGCACCCAATCAACATAAACTTATAATCTAACATAGACCACCTATCCTCACCATCAGTTATAGACAGATGTCCAAGCAGCGAGATATTTTCTGCAACCATTAATGTAGCAACCAACTGAACTGGCAAGGTAAAAACAAGTGCCAACAAAGCTGTTACAAACATAGGAAAGAGGGAGGGCATGTTCAGTTTGCTAGTGGACTCCAAAGAGGCCAGTAAGTCCACCCCTTGGTCCTTTAACACCTAGCCATCTCTCTGCCTATACCTCCTTCTTCGCCAGTTAGCAAGCGCTTACGCCTGTATACAGGGAGGGAGTTTGTACTACTGACCCCTCACAGTTTTATGATTCCAACAGTCAAGGCTCCTTTTCCTTAAAGGTCTAGGGACCTGCCAATACCCTGCACACAGGGCAGGTTAGTAATATCATGATGCCTCACAGGATTTCCTATCCCTAACCTTCTGTCAGTCATTATGATGTAACTAAACCAATAAGGAAGTTTATTTCTTTTTAGGTGTAAATTGTTTAATGGCAAGGCCCTCATTTATTTATTTTCTCACTCTCTGATTAGTTGTTGTAGTTGACCAAATGTGATGATGCTGAGATCCTGTGTGGGGGTTCCAGGAGCAGAGAACAGTTAAAGCCTCTGTTAAAGTGACACTAAACTCAGGAGTTAAATCTTAAAAATGCATTCAAGTACCTTAACTAATCACATAAATGTATCTTATTTGTGTATCACTCGGCTGTATAGCCTCCAATCATCTCTGAATTCATGCTGACACTGTCCTTCCTTCTGGAGGGTGGCTACTTTTGTTCCCCATGGTCCCTGTGTGTGTTGTAAAGTATTCACCGCTCCAAGCTCGCTCCTGTGATGGACTATAATCTCAATAAAAATTATTAAAATAAACATGAGATTGTAGAAAGTAGCCACCCTCCCGAAGGAAGGACAGTGTCAGCTGAGTGATACACAAATAAGTAGGGCTGTGGAAATTAACGATTAATTCCTCGATTAATCATTAATTTTTTTGATCGATTAAAACTCTTTTAAACGGTACCCACCTCTCCGCCGGCTTCCGGGTCTTCCGGGAGTTCCGTCGGAGAACCAGTGACGTCACCGGACTTCTCCCCCCTTCCCCAAGTAGCTCCGTCGGCTAACGAAGGGAAGGGGGAGGAGTCCGGTGGCGTCGATGTCCGTGACGACGGAGTGGCCGACGTGCCCCCCTCAAGCGGCGGCCATATTGAGTGGGGCAGGTGAGATTAATAACGTGCTAGATTAGTGTGATCCGAGTTCATTTTATTACTTCATTGTTGTGCTGTATGTGTATAGGCCAATGTAGTTGGATCTGTATGTCGTTATAATTAATCGAAATTAATCGATTAAAAAAAATGTTGATTAATCGAACACGAAAATTTTAATCATTACCAGCCCTACAAATAAGAAACCTTTTTGTTACTAGGCACGGTATTTGAATGTATTTTTGAGATTTAATTCCGGAATTTAGTGTCACTTTAAGCTTAAATTGCCATATGTGTCCCTATTTGTGATGATTTCCCAATCGCTTCTTGTCAGTAGAGAAAGTGATGAGAGATCTCTCCACTGGGAACTCCTAATGGCAACGGCACCCTCCAATTCTTCTCTTCTCTTGTACTCTATCCAAAACTAGAAACAAAATGTCTGAAGTGTTGCTTTAAAGAAAAAGTTTTGATATGCCACATCTGAGCTACTGAACCTAAACACAGAGGCAGATCAGGAGTTCTACCTGGTGTTAAGTCAGTAAGTTATAAAGTAGTAAAGCCAGAGACAGTGAGACAACTGCACCCCATATCTCTTTTTATAGGTTTCCTCAAGAAAAATAACCTACAAAAACGTTTGTCCCTTTAAAGTAAACAGGTAACATTATTTTTGTGTTGTTCATAGATGAAAGCAAGTTACATCAGCCAGTAATTTACCATTCAGATTAGAATCATTGATATTCTTTTATTGGGTTCATCAGGCATACATCTGCATGTGATTTCCACTACGTTATTCATGAGTCTTTGAATAGTTGGTCATGCTTCGAGGGCAAAAACTTTGAATATTATTCTCTTCAGATACATTTTTAATTAATTATTGTATGCAATAGCACCCTCTACAATATTAAATTAAACAGAAAACAATAGGAATTGATCCACTGATTGCCTCTCTAAACATGAATCATTCAAAGAGGAAATAACATGGCAGTCTCCATTTTTTGAAACCAATAATTTGATGTTGTGGAAGGATGGTTAGGGGTGCATTGTTGAGTAAAGAAACAATAACACTACAAAACATTAAACATGTACCATTACCGTTGATACAGAAAAGGAAAATACGAACCAGTGAGTCTTTCTGGAACAGATTAATTGCAGCACTTGCCGTCCTTATGTTCATTTTTTAACTTTTACTGGCTTCAATTTCTGCTTAAGAATTGTCTCCCGCTAAGCCGTCAGGCAGAGGTGTAAATGTAATGTAAAGATGGGCATCTGCACAAAATGACCATAGGCTTGCATGGGCTGCCATTGAGGGAAATAACATTTTGGTTGTAGTGAACTATCGCCCTTCTTCCCGAAAAACAAAGTCAGAGCTGGATTTATCTTTCGGCACAGTAGGCTTGTGTTTATGGGCTGCACAAGGAAAGAGTGTATTTTCCCTGTAAATTGGCCACAATTGTTTCCTTATTCTGAGCAAAAATACATCTCACATGATGTAATTTACACAGCCACAATATTCCAAGCTGGGTAAGGACCAGTAAAACAAGGAATATTCTGTATAAAAAGGTAATTCTAGCAGAGGGAGTTCCTTTGAGGGCAAAAGCTTCTGTGTCTACAGGCTCCTATAAGTGAAATTGTGGCCCTGAATCCTTATTATGGTGGTTTTATCACAGATAATAAGGAATTCCGTTGCATAATTCCCTGCACTTTCTGCAAATAAAAGCACTGATACGCCTGGGTTTCATAGCTGCATTCATTGCTGAGTGTGGACTTCTCAAATGAACTAATAATACTCCTAAAGACTCCTTTACTAGTTATCTACACACTAGACAAGCATCAGATATCTGATTTGTGCATTACTTGACACAGTCACACATATATGCCAATGTACCAGGACCCTGTCTACAAGGGAGATGCAGCTCTGAAAGCCAATTGAATGTGCTTCATCCAAATATTCTGAAAAGGAACAAGCTGACAGGAGGAGAGAGGAGAGTAACATTATTTCATCATTCTCCTGCTGCCTTTGGATGTCACACGTTTCTGACTAGATGCCAGTGGTGAGGAGGAAATCTTCAAATGAACCATGCTTCACTGGTACCAAAACACATCAACATATTCTTGCATATCCGTGCAAGGTCTGTGTATAGCCAAAGGCCGCACTGGATAGTGCAGATAAAACCACTTTTAAAAATAAACAGTCAACAAATGCACTTTAATTGAAGTGACTCGATCAGGGCATTTGAAGAGGACAGATCATCTCCAGGAGCACCAGTCCACGCCAACAGATGCTGGGACACTCTCAGTAGGATGCCGGCAATAGGAAAGGACACAAATGCCAAGATGGAAGCATAAAGGTGGGGACTGGAAGCACCAGGCAGAAATGACTACAAAGTTATCCTAAGATG
Source organism: Nanorana parkeri (assembly GCF_000935625.1). Lineage (NCBI taxonomy): Eukaryota > Metazoa > Chordata > Amphibia > Anura > Dicroglossidae > Nanorana > Nanorana parkeri. The sequence goes on along the minus strand of NW_017306448.1, from coordinate 1,342,065 downwards.
TTATAACAAGGAGTGAGGGACCAAATATGTATCCTGACTAGTAGTGTACCTCCACAATACTGACATGTTTTGGGGATCTGCCCCCCTTCTCTAGAATGAGGAGCAAAGACCAAAGTGGGGGCTCTCCCATTGAACTAGGAAGAAGTCCAAAACGCTTCTTTGCTAGTTGCCTACACATTAGGCAAGCTGAAGCTATCTACTAGGCAGAACTGTGCACTAGTGCCATTGTAGGTAGAACCAGACCAGGTTAGCTGTACCTTTATTGGATTGTTGGAAAATCCCAAACCACCCAGATGAATCTTAGATAAACACAAGGTAGATATACCAATTACTTACTGATGGGGTCTTGGTGAGATGCACTCCCAGGTCCGCAGTGCTGCACAGCCACAGTTTAACAACCAAGCCACTGTGTTGTTAGAGAGGGCTGTGTCTACCATATGTATGTGGATGGTTTTATAGCTATATAAAATCAGACTTTGCTTGCATTCCAGAAAATATAAAAGGGTCTGACTTTGGATGTAATAAATGGAGCCAAGTAGGAAATGTTCAAAATTATTTTTGTTATTATTGAAAAACGCCTACGATGCCAGCTTTCCTACAATGCTGGCTTAATTAATAACTAAAATGGGAACATTGCTGAAAACAAACTGATCAGGTTGGTACATCATTCAGACTTCTGTTAAATGCCTTTTAAAGTCCACCTACGCCTCAGTGGACCAGACATCTCGGTGGGAGGGTGAAGTCCTGTGGCAGGCTCAGTGTTAAGGTGGCATTATTTCAAATACGGTGGTGAAAAATAAGAAAGCCAACTGTGATTAGCAGGGACGTTGATTATTTTAATTAAAAAGATGCTGTCTCATTCCTCCTGTTTTCCTCAGGCTTCAATGCACTAATGATAAAAACAAAGTAGTTACTGTTTCCTACGTCAGAACATTTGGAGATATCAGAGGCTAATAAGCCAGTGGTTGGATCATTCCCTATAGCTAAACTAAAGGCAGATATAAAAGACAGGAAATGGATGCAGCTCGGTATTCATTAGTAAACCATTCAATTATTTTTTCAAATTAAATAAGTATCTACATTTGAGTATCAACTTCTTGCATTCCTCTGCATACCACCACTCATACTAGGGGAGGGAAGAGCAGGGCTAGGAGCAAGTCATGTGTGATCCATACAAATATGTTGGCAAATAACATGTTGAAAAGAGAAGAGCAGAGTGAGCAGAGAAACTACCCCCTAAGTCTCCCGATGCTCCTACACTGTCCAGTCAGTGTATTCCTTAATTGTTAAATGTATAAAGTTGAGGACACGGGTAGGTGGAAACCAACAAGTTTCTTTTTTCTATATCTAGAACTTTTTCCACTAGGTTCAACTCCATACAATACTGCACATAATTTGTAAATAGCCCTTTATGAATATGAATTATTGTTTCTGCTTAGGTATCTCTGATAATTGAGGGCTATATATAAATTATGTGTAGTGTTCCTTAATTGTAACAGAGAAAGCGGTGTTATCCCCCTGGCTATGGTGTGTGATAAAGCTATTTAAATCTCAACACTAACTAGATAGAAATGCAAACCTCTGTGTATTTGGATGTTTGCCTTGACTTTAAAGGTAGCATTAAAAGGCCTGGGGTTTTATATATATATGGCTATCCCCACACTGCAAGGGTTAACTGTTTGTTTTTGTATGGGGGGGGGGCGAAATTTCTTTATTTGAGACCAAAACAAGCAGTTTACTCTTGAAATGCAGAGGTAGCACCACTGGAAGGGTCCATTGTTTGGATTCGTGGAGTACCTCATTAGCATTGAACAGCTGCCTAAGGGTTCTCGTCATTGGGCCTTCTTGTCAGACGCTGCATTTTTCATTCAAATGCAATAAATGACAAATGACAAAGAAGGACTGCAGTTTAAGCACACGTCAGTAAGACATGTTGCATCCAAATAAATTGCAATGCTGTTCAAGCACAACCTCTGAACTGTCATATCTACCGCTCATTAAAGCCAATGGGAATTGGCCAACAGCACATCAAACACAGGAAAACGATGCCCGTCAACATGAGCCCTAATGTTTATGCATAGCTTTACTTTCAAATGCTACATGTTATGTTATCTATGATTACTACCTATATAATCACAACAATGTCATAGAAGGACGGGACATACATTTGACTTCTGTCATTCCACCTTAGCCCTCCAACAACAGAATGTATAGACTTTGCGTGAAAATGGCCTGCGTACATTAATTTGCCGCCCTATCAAGTTTATGACTCCCCAAGTCCGTTTATCATATGACCCCATTTATATGCCCTGTTGATTGAAAGCCTTGAGTCTTTATCATCAGAACTGAACTGAAAGGTCCTCCACTATTTTCTCCCACGTAAACAACCCACATAAGACTTTGATGTATTGCCTACAGCGTGGACGAAATAAAGCTTGTGTTTGTAAAGGGAATAAAAAAGCTCTAATGGATGATGGTTTGTGATTTAACTCCTTTTTATGATCTATAGAGGTTGCAGCATTTACTGTATTTGAAAAGGACGATGTCTACAGCTTCTCCATTAAAGTGTTTTTAATGCTTGTCCATTTCTTTCAACCTTCGTATTGTTACATAAAATACAGGAAGATGTGCTAAAAATAAACAAATATCAATTTATGTGATTGAGACAGTTCATCTTATACAATTGCATGTTAATGTAACTTTATAGAAAGAGATTCTTTGTGTCATTTTGGCTTTTCACTTTGTTAAGCTCTGGAAATTGCGTATCATGCACATACAAGGTGGTGGGCATTTAGAGCTATGCAGGCATTTAGAAAAAGGCTTAATGTAAATATATTTCTCTACAGCCACAAACTACATTAAAATGATATTGAAGTCAAAAGGTTTGGAAGCTATTTTAAACGCTGATGAAATCACTTACAATGGATGCTATTCCTTGATGTTTAAAAGTTTTAGGGGGTTATTCACTATGGAGCTGAAGGATACAGCCATAGCTTACGCTGATCCTTTGGCTTATTTCGGCCGCCTCTGCCCTTTGGTTCAGTCGAACCAAAGGGCTGCTGTACGGGCTATTCACATCAGCCCGTACAGCAGCCAAAGGCTGCCGAGTGGCTCAGCCGAGCCGAAGGTCCTTACCCCTGCTCCCCAAACCTCCTTCCTCCCTTCTTCAAGCTAATAGATGGAAAGCTGCTGGAGACTGCTCTGTCCCTTGTGAGTTTGTTCTGAACAAAAAGTTTGGGGAAACCACGCTGACAGAGCTAGTACCAGCTATTTGGAAACATGACTGTAAGTGCTTGGGCAAAAATATAAAGAAATACTTTGCTGGGCAATATATATATTTGTTTGATCTGGATTCATTAATAAAAAAAGTTTCAGAGTTTAATACTGCTTTAAATATTCTGTGTGTGCGCAAAATACCTTTGCAAACACCAGATATTATCTTGATAAAGTAGCAGTGACATCGTCATAGCCTGTACAGAGAGCAAAGCTGTGGGAGGGACCTATCAGGCCCCGCCCAGTATAGCAGGATTTGGCATGAATACACAAATGGCTCCAAGATTCAAGTAAGAATAAATATGCCTCTTGTATTTAGACAATAATTGTTTTATTGCATTATCACTGGCAGTACATTTTTAATTTCAATAATTCCTTTCGTAGGTTAATAACCAGACATTGTAACCTTGCCCGTTCAGATTGTCTTTGTAAAGGGCCTTACCTGAACCCCTTATCTCGGCAGCACTCCCTTGGCGCTCCTACTTCTATTGCAGATGTCACTAATACTCTTGATGACAATTAGTGTGGGACGCTAAATGCAAAAGTGACATCACTTCCCTGGTGGTGTGACAATGCTGAGGCCCACGATTAGATGCTAAACCTGAGCACTGTCACACTGCAGGAGACCACATGCTCCCCAAACCCAGAAGCTGGCTGTGAGCGAGGAAGGAATGGAGAGGGAAAGCTGCCAAGGTGAGTATTGGGTGGAATGCCTTTACAAATGCAATGTAATTTTGAACTAACTAGGCAAGGTGACAGTGTCTCTTTCAAGACGTTGTAAAGTCCCTGCATATAGTATCCTAGTATAACATCAGCATTGTGATAAGAATGCATACTAAAGTTGTTTTTCAGCTTACTTGAGAAAAAACCCTTATCTGCCATCTGCCCATCACTGTCATCAACTTCCTGGATTCCCAGTGTGCTTTGTGTCTCTTTCTCTGCTGCTTGATATGGTACCATCTTGATTTTGTTAAAGTGGACCTTTTACCCTCTTTCACTAAAAATCACACCAGCACGCAGCTTCCTGGGAAGGTTACATCAGCAGAGCATTGCTGGAAAATCTCATCTGAAATCTTATTTGATGTCAAGGAAAGGCATTTTCCTCCTCTGAGATGATGTGCATGGTCACATGTCCTAGTCACATATGCCAGAGCTCCAGGAAGTAAAGGGAAATATAGTAATCTGCCATTAGTTAACATGTGAGAAGACTGGGGAAGAAAAGAGAAATAAGGAATGCAAAGAATACAAATCCTGCAGTTATCTAGATAATCTGTTTGTAGATTGTTATTACTAAAGGTGTGTTTGTTATTATTTTAAAGATATGGGTAAAGTTGCTCTTTAAGACCACATATCCCACCATGCATTGCTTCCAGCAAGCAATGATAATGTTACATTGTTCAGATGTTGAGTTGCAGTTCAGATGACAGGCTCTGTGAGTTGTGACACAGGCTCTGTGAGGGCTGACTGAACTTGTGTCAATAAATTGTGACAAAGATATTATGGAATATAAGTACTATCCTTGTCGCACTCCTTACCGATATGTCCCTTGTAGTGGGGGGTGCTCGCAGTAACCGCGGATGGCGCCGCGAATGTCAGCAAAATTGTAGAAATGTCACCAAACAAGCGCTTTCGGGATCGCGCAGGGTCCCTTCATCAGGTCAATGCTAAAGCCTGATGAAGGGACCCTGCGCAGTCCCGAAAGCGCTTGTTTGGTCATATGACAAAAAACTTCAATAAATGAAGCTTTTGCTATCTTAAAAGGATTGGTGTGCTGGTGACATTTCTACAAAGATATTATGGACACCCAGAGCACTCAGTTAGAGCACTACTTTAACCACTTCAAGACCAGGTGTTTAGACCCCCTTCCTGACCAGGCCATTTTTCAGTGTTCAGCGCTGCAGTCCTTTGACTGACGTTTATTCCGTCATGCAACGCTGTACTGAAATGAATTTTATACCATTTTTTGGGGACAGATAGGGCTTTATTTTGGGGGTATTTAATCACCACTGGGGTTTTTATTTTTTATTATAATTAGGAAAAATTACAGAAAATTTTGAAAAAAAAAAGTTTTTTTTTACATTATGTTAGGAAACATTTATTATTAACCAGTTTTTTGGTAAAATATAAAAGATCGGGTCACGTCGGGTAAATAGACACCAAACATGTCAAGCTTTAAAATTGCGCGCACCCGCGAAATTGCAGAAAACTACCATACCCAAAATTGGCCATAGGCGACACTTTAAAAGCTTTTACCGCTCATCAGTTTAGTGTTATCAGTGATTGATGGCCCTAGACTTATTGCTCTCACTCCGACGTTCGCGGCGATATGTAACATGTGCGGCGTAATGGGCGCAATCGTCTTTTTTGCACGTATGCGCCCCCGACGCATGTTTGCATGCGTGTATGTATGGGTGGGGACTTAAAAATATTTTTTTTTTTTTTTATTCTTTTTTATGTGTAACTTTAAATTTGGGGGGGGAACTTAAATTTTTTTTTTCCTTTTTGTTTTTTCCACTAAACTTTATTGCTATCACATACGGGGGCTAATAAAACCCCCTTATGTGATAGCAAAATATGTGACAGGTCCTCTTTATGGAGACATCAGGGGTCTCCAAGACCCCTAATGTCACCTAGGACCCCCCAAAAGAAGCTGATGAAGCAGAGATCTGCTCCATCAGCTTCTTTCCAGCTTCTGAAGCTGGAGAGTGACACAAGAATGCGGAAGTGATGTATTATACAACACTTCCGCATTCTTGCAGAGGAGAGGGGACCGGAGGGAGCTCGTGTACCGAGCTCTCTCTGATCCCCTGTGACACAGCCGACATGCTGATCCCGGGCTCGCACCGGGGCACAGCGGAGCCCGGGATCAGCGGGACAACGGCAGGGGGGGGCCGCGGAGGGGGGGGGCACCGATCGGCACCCCATACACGCGATCCGCCGGCTCTAAAGCCGGCGGATCGCTTGTATGGTATCAGGCATCGCTGCCTGTTTTTAAAAAATGGCAATTTCCCGCTCGCGCGCGCCGAGCGGCGTGCGCGACGGGGCGTGTCTGAGCGGACGTCTAGAGACGCCCGCTCAGATCTAGAGAGCTCCGGGCCGGCCGTTTTTCTACTACGGACGGCCCGGAGGCAGTTAACTTATATCAATCCTCAAAAAACTTCATTCTAACTTGTGGTTTTGTTTAGGCTACATCTTGCCGATATAATTTTTTTGGTGCCAACGACATATAACATCAGTTTTAATACAATTTTCACAGGATGTTGATTTCACAATATGTCTAATACATATTTTAATGAGTAGTTAACACCTGGAAACACCTAGAATACATTATTAATGATTATGGCAATAAATATCAGTTGTTTATACTAATACAGTAGAAACTGCTATACAGATGCTCTTGTGTCCACGTCGGTTTCTCTAGCACTATGCTATATGGGTGCACACTTTAACCTTTTTCTTCTAGGATAAGTGCAGTATCAAATTGAATTCTATCTACAACAATTGAGCAAATCCATCTTCAAAAAGTACGTTTACAAACTTCTAGAGGGATATGGTTATTAGGAGTGGGATAGAACTTGTGGAAATTCAATATAGAAATATCTATTTATTTTTAGCTTTAGACCCAGATTTAGGGGAAAATAGAGCTGTGGCCAGGCTATGGACATTCAAGTGTTTACATATTCCTAATAAGCAGTAAATAAAATTAAAAAACACCCCACTGTGAAACAATTAATAATAGAGTTCATAATAGAAGTAGTAAAAGAGGAACTTTGCCTAAATAATGTACATTTAAAAAAAGGCACCATTACTAAAGTTATAAAACGACAACTTTAAATCACATACTTACTTTTCCATGGAGCATAAGATTTTCTTGCAATCTGTTGAAGTTCCTGAGTACCCAGTCTCTCCGCTATTTTCATTAAGCACAGAGGATTAGCTGCCCGTTTCCTTCCTTGTTTGCTGTGGTGGCCCCTACAATGGTGTGTCAGCAATTCTGTACATGCGCGCCCAGGGGTATAGCAGGGGAATAATTCTGCTTACATGTTGCTCATGCGCTGCCAATCCCACACATGTGCACTCGGCAGGGGGAATTATAATGTTTCTACTTTGCCGATATCATGCAACATTTAGTGGATTTAATTTTTTTTAAAAAGCATGTTAATGAAAATTATGCAAACATTATGCTTTTGTGAATTGAGCCTACCGGGCTTATAGCAACCTTAAAATCACGAGCTGGGTCTTGGATTCTATATATATATATATAATTTTTTCTGCCATTTTAAACTTAGGGGTCTATTCATAAACAATGGTCAGAGTCATTCACCATGTGAATCTCTGTGAACATTCTTTGTGTGCAAATAAAGGCAAAAACTAACATTTGTACCTTCTTTCCAGGTCAGATGTAACATTTGGAAAATACAGCAATATGGCCAATAGATGGAGCTGGGGAGCATAGTGTGCCCTTTTTCAGCACTGTCCGATCTTTGGTCCTGAGCTCTGCCCTCCGTCACCACCAACTCCGCCGCTGGCACTTCCAGGTTCTCAGAAGTTTTCTTCAGCCTCCGAGTGGCCACTGATGATGTAAATCCTGCAGATGCGCACAGGAGTTACATTCTGCCCGGTCATGAATGGACTGACTGCGTATACTCCATGATGCATGTGCTGTACAGCATACACAAAATCTACAAATTTGCTGTGGAAGAAAGGAAGAATTTTTTTTGGCAGAAGAGACTTTGCATGTATCTTCTGCCAGAAATCCCAACCTCTCGGCGATTCTTTTCTTTTTTTCTATTTTTTTTCCACGTTAACCCTTTCTGTAAACAGATAGCTGCTAGGAGTCCATATACCTGTGTAAAGCCGACTGTCAGCTTTACACTGGAAGTGATTTTGGTGACTGAACAGCCTTCAGATTGCTTCCAGAGGCCGGTAAACAGAGGCCCCCGCCCAACAACCCCTGTCTTGCCTCCTGTGGCCCGTGGCATCATGTGTGGCAGCAGAAAGCAGGGTGGAGATTAGCGAACATCCATTTGCTGAACTCCTCCCTGCTAAATGAAGTTGGAAGCAAGGTTGATTCCATCACTTCCAGTTTCTGAGTTGTCATTCCCAGGCCACAGAAGTCAGGGAAGAATCTAATCAAGCACAATCTGTGCTTGATCAGCTTCACTGAAGTGCAAAGGTGTCCTTAGGGGTCTAGTAGACCCCAAATGTCACCTTAAAGAGAGCCAATCACCTCCAATGTGCTATGACATAGGGGGCTTGTGAGCCCCCCTATATGACAGCAATAAGGTTAAGTAAAAAAAAGTTAAATAAAATAAATTTAGAAATATCTCAACAAAAAGTCCACTGTCCCCATGAGCACACTAAGGCAAACACACATTGGGTGCGCCTACATGCGAAAATGCCGATTATGATGAGTATCGAGGTGTGAGCAAGAGTGAGAGTATGAATTCTAAACCAATATTCACAGTCAGGAGCGACGCATACTAATGCAAACATGCAACGGGTGTGTGTATGTGGGAAAAACATGATGCAGAGTGAGAGCAATAATTCTAGGGCCAATATCCATGGTTAACTGTAAACTGATGACCTGTACAAGCTTTTAAAGCGTAGCCTTTGGAAAATTTGAGGTACATTATTTTTTAGGTGTTTCATGGGCACACTCAATTTTGAAGCTTGGCATTTTGGATATCTATTTACTCAGCACAACCTCAAATTTTATAGAAATCAGTATTATATTGTGTTTTTGTGCACTAAAACTAATTTAAGTGCATTTTTTACTGAAATTTTGGGTTTGATAAAGAGCTGTGCTAATATCATGCAACATAAACATTTGCAACCTCTGCCATTTTATTCTACAGGGTCTGTGCTTTCAGGAAATATATATCTTTGGGGTTTAAGTAGTTTTCAGGCCTAAAATTTGGATTATAACATGTGCAAAAAAAAAGGGGGCAAAAACAGATCTGGCAGTGAAAGGGTTAAATATGCACTAAATACCAAACTATTGAAAAAAAAGAGAAAAAAAAACAATTTAAAATGTACTTAGTATGCCAGCAGTTCTCTGTAGATTGTGATTGTGTTAAGATCGAGAACAAGATTACCGTGGCTTTCAAATACAAAATAAAGAACTTTTCTGGCTGGCAGAGAAAGAGAAGTCTATTCCATAAATGAGAACGAATCCCTAGGTACCATCAACACAAAAGACTTAACAAATTTTATGGAAATACAGTCTCATCATGCTTGGACCTAATCAATACAGCTCTGTGTGCTTCACAGATTAAACATTGCACCATATTGAAGAAAAACACTGGGCCATTTGTTATCTTTTATTTGATTGAGTTGTTATTAGAGCCATGGCTTTAAAGTTGCTAGCATTGATTCCAGCTTTTTTTCACACTGCCTACATTTGTCACTGGGACAGAAGGATGTGGAATTACATCATTAGCAGTATATTTTTTCTTCTTGCTTTCCGATATTACACTTTGACCGAACTAATCTGTAGACTTTGGAAAGCTCCTAATTTCAATTGTATTTTTCTATTCACTAAATTCTATGAAAGCACCTATTCTTTATAAAGTAAAGTTCAAATTCTGGCAACTAATAAAAGTAAAAAAATATACACTGCCTGTCCAAAAAGAAGTCACCACCTGGATTTCGCTAAGCAAATAGGTCAGAGCCTTCCACTGTATAATTAGTCTAGGTTGAGCAGCGTTATGTGCCCAAAAAAATAGGTCAGCCTCCTACCTGAATATACTGAATGATCAGGTTTTGTCAGGATCCAGAGCACCCCCAGGTGGCACTGGAGGCGGGTCCTGCAGTTCCAGTGCTCGCCTGCGGGTGTCTCCAGCAGCCAGGAGCTGTCAGGAACCGGCCAGGATCCAGAGCACCCCCAGGTGGCGCTGGAGCCAGGTCCTGCAGTTCCTGTGCTCACCTGCGGGTGTCTCCAGCAGCCAGGAACTGTCAGGAACCAGACCACCACTGGGTGGTGCTGGAACCTGTAGCTCCAGTACTCACCTGTGGGTGTTCCCAGCTGCCAGTGATCATCCCATCACCTGGTGCTTCCTGGGAGGGTATATAGGCCCTCCCTGCAGTCAGGACGTCGGCTCAGTATTTCGTCGCCTTCCCCTGACTGAGTCCCGTGCCCTGAGCCCTGTACCCTGTTACCTAAAACCTGTTACCCGTCTGCAGTCCTGAACCTGTTCCTGTTCCCCGTCTGCAGTCCTGAGCCTCAAACTAGTATGCGGCCCTGAACCCTTCCTTGTTACCAGTTCCTGTATCCTGAGCCCCAGTATCCTGTAGCCTTACCCTGACACCTGCCTTGCAGTTCCTAAGCCTGTTCCGTTTGTTGTTTCTTCTGGCTGTAGGTGTGTTTTTGTTCTATTTAAGTTTTTGTCAGTTCACTGCTTGTGCTAGCTGGTAGGTCCTGGTGGGGTTTGTAGTTTCCTGTTTGCTGTGTAACAATAAACCGTGTGCATAACCTCATCCAGTGTGGTCACACTAATTTGGTCTACCTGCGTGGGTAACTGCATGCGGTGTGGGGACACCTGTGCACAGTACCCTGACAGGTTCATCAATGGATTTTTTTTTCCCTGATGGCACATTGGGCATATTGCAAGATGACAATGCCAGGATTCATCGGGCTCAGATTGTGAAAGAGTGGTTCAGGGAGCATGAGACATAATTTTCACACATGGATTGCCCACCACAGAGTCCAGACCTTAACCCCATTGAGAATCTTTGGGATGTGGTGGAGAAGACTTTACACAGTGGTCTGACTCTCCCATCATCACTACAAGATCTTGGTGAAAAATGAATGCAACTCTAGATGGACATAAATGTTGTGACATTGCATCAGCTTATCGAAACGATGTCAGAGCCAGGGCCGTCTTTAACGAGGGGCAAAGAGGGCACTTGCCCCGGGCCCAGTCATGGTTGTGGGGCCCAAAGCAGCTGCCCGCTGCCCGCAGAAACTTGCCGATCGGATCGCATAGTATAATACGTTATGGCAGCCTCATACGGCTGTCAGAATGTTTATACTGCTCTTAATTAAGGAGATTCCCAACATATTTCCATAAATCAAAATTTACACGAGTTCTTTCATTTGCACTGATTTGAAAACAAGAGGATACAAAAGTATACAAAATATATATATGTATACATTAAAATCAGTGCAGAATAAACAATAAAATATAATCGGTGACAAACAAAGAATATGGATCAGATAATATCAATCAATTTGATAACCCAGGTAATGCATAAAATGTAACCACAGGATATTAATTCAAAATATAAATCTAACCAAAATAAACCGACTTTTTAAATGTAATGGGTATCTTATCAGTATCACACAGAATAAGAAAATAAAAGGTTCAGAATTGACATGTGACTTCTCCCAGCAACAGATGTTCACAAACTTAAACTTTTAACAGCGCATGGGCAAGATTTGTCCCATCATGCGCAGGGTTGGCTATAAGCCAAGACTATATTCAAAGTAAAGAAACATTTCCACCAGTTTAATTCAATATATATCAGACTAGACCATTGACTAGAAACTGAAATCAGTTTCCTGGAGATTATACAAAAGTATATAACAAATGTATATATTTATCTCCCAAGATTGAAAGACATAATTTGTACTGCAGTTAAAATTATCTCAAATCAATCTAGATCCTACAAGAACTCAATGGTTTACCCGAATATATATGTGGCTAATCAATTGCCTAATATAAAGATAGAAAGTATACTTTACCAGCAATTTATAATTAGTTGTCTGAAAGGAGTCAGCGGTCAATGCTCATAAACAAGGGATGGTCAGGTTCTCTTTAGTTCAGTTTCCTTTGACAGCCGTCTTCGGCTTCCGACCTATACCCTTAGAATGTATTTGCTTACTGCATTGTCTTCGTTGGAATTTTTCTTCTGGATCCTACTACTTGCTTTTATCCCCCCTAAAATGTGTGCTTGGTTTGGTCTTCCACGTGATTATTGACGTGAACCATGACGTCAGATATATCATTTTACCCGATACCTTTCCCTCACAATCACCACCAGGGGGAACTATTGTTCTATATAAAAGTTTGGAGCATTTCATTTAATTTTTGGGGAGGTGAGAGAAATTCCTGGGGGGGGGGGGGCGAAAAAACTGTCCCGGGGGGGGGGGGGAGCAAGAAAATGTTTGCCCAGGGTCCGATCAGTATTAAAGACGGGCCTGGCCAGAGCGAATGCATGCCGTAATCAAGGCTAAAGGCGGTCCAACAAAATAGTCAAAAGGTCCATTCAGTGTACCCTACAAGATAAGTGCAATTTCAAACAAAGTGCACCTATACTTTTTTTTGGCATTGCAGGAGTCTGTAGGAGGAGGTTTCCAATCATTCTTGCCTAGGTGAGAATGAAGGCAGGGGATAGACCATTCATTTTCCCTTTATATTGGCTTTTTGAAATAATATACAAGATAATTAAGAGATACGACGAAAGTTTTAGTGCAGAATAACACTTTTTGTATTTAAATAGTACATCTTCATAGATATATGTACATCAGACCAAAAAGAGGAACAAATAAGGAAGAAAGAGGGACAGAAGTCAACTTTATTGAACATATGCATGGTACAATGGTACAGGGAGGCTCAGCCTCAACATCATGACAGCATCCCCATAACAATCTGGGGTATATGGTGCATATATATAACATAGTGCATACAATATGGATAGGAGGAGGGGGTTGATCATCTCAACGAGAAAAGAAGGGAACCGTGGCACGTCACGGAAGTCAACTTTGGTGAAATTCGAGCATGAAAAAAAAAAATTATCAAGGAGCAAAAAACAATGCACCATAGAGGCAGGTTGGAAACGTAGCGTTCACGTCAATTTGTTTTGTACAACATATCTATCGGATGGGATAGAGGCACTTACATTTGGCATCATTTCTTAATACTCAAAAACAGATGTATATGGCTAGGTAAGTGGTCGATGTCTAAGAGAAGAGTAAGGATAGGGAGAAGGCAGGCATGGAGCGGGAAGGCGGGCATGAGGGGTGGGGTGTGGGAGAGACGAAAAGGAGAAAAGAAACTAGCAGCACGGAAGCCAGGGGGTATGAAAGATGGTTGTGGATCAGGTGCCTTGGGCGCGTGTCTAACGAAACCGCTTAGGAGGGCGTTGCGTGCATGACCTGATGGTAGGCATCCGTACCTTGGAAGAGGGCCCATGGTCTCCAGGTGGACCGGAAAAGCTCCTCGGTGTTCCGTAGCGTAGAGGTGAGATCCTCCAACATATATGTTTCGTCGACCTTAGTGAACCACGACCTAATGGTAGGGCAGCTAGTTTGTTTCCATAGTAATGGAATGCACTGGCGGGCAGCATTCAAGAGGTGCCGAGACAAGGATTTTTTATATTTCCCAAGAGACATATTGTTTAAGTGCAGCAAACATGCCGTGGGGTTGTCTGTCAGATCCACCATTACCAGGTCCTTCAGGGTGGCAGTCACCCCCTGCCAAAAAGGGAGCAGTAGGGGACAAGACCAAAAAGTATGCAATAGCGTGCCTGGGGCGGTGTGACATCTCCAGCATAATGGTGAGACGTGGGGATACATGGCGTGTAAGACAGTTGGAACCCGATACCACCGGGAGACTATTTTGTATCCTAACTCCTGAGTCTTAGAGGCGATGGAAGAGTGGTGAGCGAGATGTAGTATGCGGTCTTTCTGTACTGGTGTGAAGGAGGTGTTGAGGTCACTTTCCCATTTGGCCAGGAATGTCGGATAGGACTCTGAGGGGGGCGAGATCAGCATAGAGTATAGGGAGGATATCGCGTGACGAGTTGGTGTCTCCTCTTTGCAGGTCCGTTCAAACAGGGTCAGGGGTCTGGAGAGTCTGTGATGGTCGGGTATGGAGAGCAGAAAATGCCTCAGCTGGAGAGCACTCCACTGGTCCATGGGGGGTTCTGTCAGGGACCTGAGTTCGCCGGTCAAGAGCCATCTACCGGAAAGGAGCAGGTCGCAGACGCGAAATTTGTTGGCTTCGCGAAGGCGACGGAAGCGAGAGTCAGTGACTCCTGGCGAAAAGTCTGGATCTCCAATTACGGGGATCAGGGGCGATGGAAATGGGGAGATGTCTGTGGATTGGAATAGTGACCTGGCTAAGAGAAGGGTGGGCGCAATGGTGGGGTGGGAGCGTGTGGGAGGCGGCAGGGGTGCAGAGAGCCAGGGTAAGCCAGCCAAGGCCGGGTTAGTGTCATCTTCCTCCATTGTCACCCATTGCTTGGTTTTCCGGTGGCAACACCAGTCCCAAACACGGGCCAGGTGGGTCGCCCTGTAGTATTTGGCCAGTTCTGGGAGTCCAATACCCCCTCTGTTCTTGGGGAGGGTAACGGTATCGTATCAGATTCGGGGGGGGCATAGGACCATAGGAAAGTGGTGAGCATTTGGCGCAGGCGGCGAAAGAATAGTGGCGGGATGTGAA
>NW_017306448.1:1289134-1322649 GCF_000935625.1 Nanorana parkeri | reverse complement strand
CCAGGACGGCCCCGTCGTCGAATCCCCCGGCCCCTCCGTCCTGCCCCGTCCCCTAACATGGGGGGGGTTATGGAGAGGGTGAGTGAGGGTAGGGCTGAATGTCACCTGGAATCGTAGGTCCTGCACGGCTGTTACAGAGCTCCCCTGAAGTGTGTCTCTACAGCGCCATGTCCAGGCCACGCCCCCGGGATATCACAATTTGAATAATTCAGGATACATCTTGCAGCCCAAATTGTCCAAATTGCAAAGAACACTTGTGAGGCCATTACAGTGGAAAGTGGCTCAAGATAAAATTACTAATTTTTGAATGTTCTTATTCACATATTCATGTGTGAATATACAGGAACCTGAAGATGTGTGCTGCCGTGCTGTGAAAGGTGAAGGTGAAGCAGCGTCAGATGGGGAAAATATATTGAGAACCTAACAGTGAGTTTGAGGCTTTCAGGGTTGAACCCAGAAAGTATTGTACTTAGTACCGTCAAAGGGTGGAAAATATGGGCTTGTGTGAGTAACTGCCATCTTTTATGGCTATACATATGTGAAGAAGAATGAGAGGCTCTGTGATTTATGATTGTACACATCACATGGTAATATGGGTTTGCTTTGTGGGGATCGATTGCTTGGTAGGGGCTGCACTTCCACCTACAGGAACCCCACAGAGGGCAGGATTAAGGTGACGAGAACAAAAAAGGGAGGCGTCATTATTATTATTATTATTATACAGGATTTATAAAGCGCCAACAGTTTGCGCAGCGCTTTACAATATAAGGAAGACATGACAATACAATACAATTCAAGACAAGATGGTAAGGAGGGCCCTGCCCGTGAGGGCTTACAATCTAAAAGGGAGGGGCAAGTGATACATGAGGAGGTAGCTGTGTGGGAATGAATTGTTTGAGAATGTGATGGTTGAGTGGTTAGTTTGAGGTGGGATAGGCTTCCCTGAAGAGATGAGTCTTAAGGAATCGCCTAACGGCAGTCAGAGTGGGAGATAGTCGGACAGGTTGGGGTAAAGAGTTCCAGAGGATGGGAGAGACTCTAGTGAAGTCCTGCAGGCAAGCATGGGAGGAGTTGACAAGGGAACTGGAAAGCAGGAGGTCTTTGGAAGAGCGGAGGGGACGGTTGGGGTGATATTTTCATGAAATGAAGAAGAATCCAAATAAGTTTTTATTGGTAACAATAAAAGCATCAAAGTGCCAACTCGTGTCAGGAGTCAAACACAAATCCCCTTAATCAGGGCTTCAGGTGTAATTCAAAAGAGAAATTCGTTGGGGGGGGAGTTATAATGATAGTGACCACAAATACAAGGGTACATGCAGCAGTCAGCAACTAGAAGGTTCCTAGCCTCAAATTTCCTAAATTTCACTGTACAAAGAAAATCCAGTCACATGCAAAAAAATTTTGCTTGCACATGATTGGGTGATGTAGGTCAGCAGAGCTTCATCTCATTCATTAAGCCAAGGAAGGTTTTCCCCAGCAAAATGCAAATTGCCTTGCAAAGTGAACAGCCTATTTGCCTTTAATTAATGTATTAATGTAATGTAATGTAATTAATATATCATAATACAAAATTACTTTTTATGAATTAGTAGACAGTAAATTAAAAGATGTGTATAGGCACTGCCTAAACTTACATTTACTTACAGTGCAGAGCTTGTCATTCAGATTGGCAAACCTTCATTGATGATGATGATGATTATTAATATTATTATTATTACAGTATTATGGTTATACAAGATTTACATAGCACCAGCAGTTTACACAGCACTTTATAATGGAAGACATTTCAGTTACAATACAAGTTAAGACAAGGTGGTTAGAAGGGCCCTGCCTGCCCATGAGAGCTTACACTCTAAAAGGGAGGGGCAAGTGATACAAGAGGTGGTAGCTGTGAGGGATGAGTTGTTTGAGAAAGTGATAGTTCAATAGTTAGCCTGTGGCAGCATAGGCTTCCCAGAAGAGATGCATCTTCAGGGATTGCCTAAAGGCAGACAGAGTAGGAGATAGCTAGACAAGTTGGGGGAAAGAGGTTCCAGAGGATGGAAGAAACTCTAGAAAAGTCCTGGAGGTGAGCATGGGAGGAGTTTATAAGGGAGCTAGAGACCAAGAGGTCTTGGGATTGATATCTCAGTTGTCTAGGAAGGTAGGGATTTTTTCAGCAAGGTCTATTGCACAATTGTAGTGCATTGCCCCTCCCTCCTGCCTATGTTACCGAATGTCCGTATCACAATATGGACATGAGCAGGAGGAAGTGCCTGCAGGAACCATAGCATTGCACCCGCGATCCACTGATTGTGATTGCAATGCTTTACTGGCTCCTATGCAATAACATAATAAATGCACCTTTTATATTTTATGAAGTGTGCATTTTTTATTATTTTTTGAAAAGGTGGAATTTCCCTTTCAGCAAGTCAACAATTATTTGTTTTAGATAGCAGCTATTCAGATAACAAAACATTTGACACAGAGAAACATAGAAACACTCCAAAAGCGGTAAATAAGCACGCATGATGATTTATTCATGTCCCAGTTGTGATTATAATTATTTGTTTTGACCCTAAGGTGGAAATTCTCTTTGGGACATAACTGCAGACGAATCACTTCTCCATATTGTGAAATGTCATTTTCTTATCAACAACATTCTGGGTTATAGTGCATATCAGTTTTATCAACGACGTTCTGTTCACATTATAGGTGTGAAAATGGAAATTCTGGGAACTTTTCATGACCAACAATTCATCTTTCTCATTGCTCATTGTTAACTGGAAATGAATTCCTTAATTAGCATTGAAAACTTAAATCGCACAGGGAGCACAAAGGAACGTCTGGTTGGTCATCTCAGCGTAATGAAATATAAAGTGGCAACTTTCTGGCAAACAGTAATGAAGCCAGGCGCTAGATACGAGAACTTGAATTAGTAGCAGAAATACATAGCATGAGAAGAATTGAATTTTTATCCACAGGAGAAATAATGTTATATTTCATAATTAAACAGAAGAGGGAAACAGGGCTTGAGATATTCATTATTTTTAAATAAAAGTAATTTATGTACTCTCAAAGGCAGCAGTGTGCTGAATGAGATCACAGGAAAACAAATTGACCCCACGGCCTATTGAGAAACAAATGTATCGGGTAATGTATCGGGAGTGAGGAAACCTGTGGCATGCCACTCTTGTGGAAACTACAGATCACAGCATGCTTGAAAAATATTACACATACGAGAGAGCATTCCTAGCGGGTTATTCACAAAGCTAGCCGAAGGATCAGCCATAGCTTCAACTGATCCTTCGGTTGCGGGAGCCCTTCGGTTCAGTCGAACTGAAGGGCTTCTTTATGGGCTATTCACTATAGACCGTACAGCTCCCCGAGGCGGCCGAGCACCTCAGAGTCGAAGTGACAGCTGAAGCGTGGAGAACGGCCGGGCGCATGGCAGGCCTAAGGCCAGCCGAACGCCTCGCAAATTGACAGCTGGGCGGAGCCAGCCGTGATCTCATGGCTGGCTCCGCCCAGTTTTAATGACAGATCAGCATCTTCAATTGACCTGGGGACGCTGAACTTGTCATTAAACAATGACAACTGGGCAGAGCTGGCTGTGACGTCGCGCCAGTTGTTATTCATTGGCCGGGAGCAGGTGCCGGCCAATAGGAAACAGTTGGGTGGAGCTAACTGTCACTGCTAGCTCCGCCCAATTGTTTTTTGTTTTTGTTTTTTTAATTTTTAAGAAATCTTTATTTTTTTTTAGATGTAACATTTATTTATTTATTTATTTAAATCTTTCTTTTTTTTTTTTTCAAACTTTTTTCATTGATTTCCTATTCTGCTCGGTACCACGGAGGTACCGAGCAGAATAGCCAAGCTGAATGCTATTCACTCACTGCCGTTCGGCCTCTTTGTTAATAAGGGCGAACGGCAGTGAGTGAGCTACCGGAGCTTCAGCCTATCCAGATGTTGGTTCGGCCGAGTCGAAGTCCTCCTGCACTTCGGCTCAGCCAAACATGCAGAGTATGTTCGGCTGACTGTGCAGCCGAAGGCAGCCGATGTATGGCTGATATTAGCCGATGTATGGCTGAAATCAGCCATACGTTGTGCGGCTTACTTCACTACGGCTCGGTTATTCGTTCGGCTGCCTCCAGGAGCTTAGTGAATAGCCCTGCTATTATTCATGTCATATGAGGCATGTAACAGGGTGTTTGACTTGTAGTTCTCGCTTTCTTCCACTAGAGGTCTCGTCCTGTCATTAGCTCCTAAATTATTATTAAAATTATTATTATTGTTATTATTCAGGATTTATATCGCACCAGCAGTTTGCACAGTGCTTTACAATATAAGGAAGAGATTGCAGTTATAATACAAATCGAGACAAAATGGTAAGTAGCGCTGTCTGTGAGAGATTACAATCTAAGAGTTGGAATTGCTTCACTAGAACTTATTCCTCTTTGTTTGGCACTAGCGGGGGCTCAAGTATGGCACCAGTGTGTCCTCCACCAGGGAGTCCAGCCACTATCTTGGAAGAGCCTGTGTTTGATTGGAGACAGAGTCGTTTCAAGAGGGCATGTATGTAGCCCCTGCTGTGGCCATGTGGTGAACACTGCAGTGCGGGGAGTAATAAGACAAGGACAGTGCACACACTGGCTAGGCAATGATAGGCATAGTGCAAAGAAAGTCTCCTGCCAAGCAGGGACAGAGAAGGGATGGTGCAGAATAACTCTGGAGACCCCATCTGTATCCGGTTTCACCAGCACAGCACCCCATAAGGAAGCCACTGTATGCTAGCAAAGAGAACCGGTCACAGAGCACTCTTCGAGCACACTAAGGCTTATAAGTCTGCCTAGTTTGGACTGTCTTGTACCATAACTGGGAAAGTGCCTTATTTTTGCTGTACCATTCTGTCGGGCCACCACCATGTTGTTAAACTGCTTAATCAGCAAATATAAAACCAGAAAACCCAAAAGCAACATTATCTTGCCTGATCCCTTTAAAAACTCTGCCACACACCTAGCCACACACAGAGGCAGATCTGAAAAGCTGTGCCACACCTTTGACTTTTAGCTCTGTCACCCCACATTAAAGAAGAACTCCAGGCAAAGAAAATCTTAGCCCTTGCATTGGAGCTACCCCCGCACTGCAAGAGTAAAGTACTTATTTTATTTTGTTCATGTTTACTGGGTAGTGAAAGAATTTAAGCTGAATCTACAGCCAATATCAGAGGGGGGTTGGGGGTTGCTCCGCAGGAAGGGCTGTGGGTGCAGGTAGCTGGTCTTGCCTAGGGCGCAAAATAGTCCAGCACTGGCCTTGCTTATGTGATGTCTCTTGATGTGAACATCTTCCCTCCACTCATTTCCAACAGTCCCTCCAGCGCTGGTGCCGCTTTCTGATCCAGCGCAGACTCCTATGTCTTCCTGTGTCCCAAGGAGTCTGTCCTGCATGCACGCTCCCATCTGCGTGCATTAACTTACACTGAGTCACTCCTCCTCTACCCTCTGGTGATATTTGGTGATATCCTCACCAAAGAAACCGCAAAATTACTTATCCACTCGCTTGTTATATCTCGTCTTGACTATTGCAACTCCCTCCTCATTGGCCTTTCACTACACAGGTTATCCCCCCTTCAGTCTATCATGAATGCAGCTGCCAGACTCATTCACCTTACCAACCGCTCAGTGTCTGCAACCCTCCACTGCCGATCCCTCCACTGGCTTCCATCCCCCACCCCCCTCTGCCAATCTCTCCACTAGCTTCCAATGGCCCAAAGGGTAAAATTCAAAATATTAACAATCAGTTACCAAGCCATTCACAACTCCACCCCCGACTTTATCTCAAACCTGGTCTCAAAGTATCACCCTAACCGTCGGCTCCGCTCATCCAAGACTTTACCCCAACCTGTCCGTCTGTCGCCCACCTTGACTGCCTTTAGGCATTCCCTAAAGACTCATCTCTTCAGGGAAGCCTATCCCACCTCAACCTAACCGCTCAACCATCACGTTCTCAAACAATTCATCCCCACACAGCTACCTCCTCATGTATCACTTCCCCCTCCCTTTTAGATTGTAAGCCCTCATGGGCAGGGCCCTCCTTGCCATCTTGTCTTGATTTGTATTGTGATTGTAATGTCTTCCTATATTGTAAAGCGCTGCGCAAACTGTTGGCGCTATATAAATCCTGTATAATAATATAATAATAATATTGACTGCCCGCACAAACTTCCTCCTGCACGGCCATTCGGGCAGCTGTGTTCTGCAGAAGGGAGAAGCAGCACAGACACAGGTAAGTTATTACATATTTGGCAAGTTTTTTCTTTTTTTAAATGTTGGGGCATATATCAGTAGATATATCTAAAAAATGTATACTTTAATACTACTGTATGATACCCCTAATAATCCATATTTGTAGAATAGAGATATATGAAAACTGACCAACCTATGCCACAAAGGTAAATGGGGGGCATATGCACTGCCAAGGATTGCATCCCAGACATTAAGGGTGGTACTCATCGACTTCGTTAAGTGTGTGCTAGAGAGCAAGATACACCCCCCTAAATAGTAAGTAGCTTAGGGTTACATCTAAACCAATGATAGCTACTTCAGGTTTGGTCATAGGGTTAGTATGCTTCTAAGTAAACAATTATCTCACCAATACAGTCACTCCCTCCAATTCCAGGAGCAGCAGTCCTCGTCTGTTGAAAAATCAGTTTTAATCAGTTTTAAACCTAAACTTATCAGTGTTTGAAAAAACAAACAAGCGATGCAAATGATATGGTTAAAACAATACGGATATGGGGCATATTTATAAAAAAGTAAATCTGTCATTCAACAAACAGGTACATTTTCCTGGTGCATGTATTTTAAATAATAGTAGTTGATTCACCCCAATGAATGGAGAAAGTCACATTCAATCCTTTATTAATATGGCCTTTGGTGTCTATGTTTTGCTAATGCAAATTTCAGGAGGTAGGTTTATCTTTGATTACCTTAAAGACTACCTAAGCCACTGACATTTGTAAGGCTCCAGTAAACTTCTAAATGAACATTTGGTATTTCTGAAATAATGACAATCGGCAGCATTGACATTTGGAGCCTTGCGAAACAATACAGACCAGATAATTGGATATTGGAAATGACAAATCTCAGTATACTGTATATGGTCATTAAGCCCTGGAAACGCTTTCCCCATGTAGTTCAAAATGGCTGAAAATGTTTTACAAAATCAAGATTTAGGATTCAAACAGCATTATGGTTCTGCTTGGATAATACTGAAGGACTATGAACTTCAGATATTCTTTATACATAATGATAATTGAACTCCATGGGGTTGATTTACTAAAGACAAATAGGCTGTTTACTTTGCAAGGGAATTTTCATTTTGGAAGAGGATTTTCCTTCAGCTTAAAGGAGGACTATGAGGTGAGTTCTAGCCGACCTGTGACAATGAGACTGTCACAGGTCGTCTCAGTAGATCGGGAGGTGAGCGAACACATACCGGCGTTCGCTCACCTCTCGATCCTGTCACGGCTCTCTGCAGTGAGAGGGGAGGGGCTGGATTCCCCCCTCCCCGCTCCGATCCGCCAGCGCTGACTGGCGGAACGGACCGGGGAGGGGGCGGGTACAGCTGGCTCTGCCTCTAGATAGGCAGAGCCAGCTGTCAGTCACGCAGGTGGGCGGATCCCGGCATAATTGTCGGGATCCGCTTCAGCTGCGGCGCCTCAGTATACCGCGAGCTACAGCTCGCGGTATACTGAGCCTAGGGTGACAGGAGGACGCTAGTTTGTGTCCTCCCGTTACCCTAAGGAGAACTATGGGGAAAAGCCTTAACCCCATAGTTCTCCTTTAATGAATGTGGTGAAAATTCACATTTCAAACATACCCAATCACGTGCAAGGAAATTAAAAACAAAAACAGTATTATTGCTTGCTCATTCACTAAGCAAAGGGGAAATTCAATTCCAAAGTGAACAGCCTACTTACCTTTAGTAAATCAATACAGTACATATACAGGGCACAACAGTGCAATGCGGGGCCAGGCATCTGACACAACCAGAAGTGTGACCAATGCTAAAGATTCTTCAGCCCCTATAGATCTTGAAGAGAGCAAAGACTGGAGTCACTGTGCTTCAAAAAGGTTAGTATTATTCTTCTTCTCTTGCAGGGAGCTTTTTTTGGACTCTTTCATTGTAGGCTGAAACAAGAGGATGGGAGGCATGGGAGGCAGCTGTACCAGCCCCCTACCCGTCCGTTCCCCCAGTCAGCGATGGCGGATCGGAGCGGGGAGGGGGAATGCAGCCCCTCCCCTGTCATGGCAGAGAGCAGTGACAGGATCGAGAGGTGAGTGAACGCTGGCATATGTTCGCTCACCTCCCGATCTACTGAGCCGACCTGTGACAGTCGGCATTTTTAAAAAAAAATGTTTAATTTTTTCACCTGCCAAATTCGCATTAAAGTATTGAAAGCCAGCACAATTGGTGAAGGACAAAAAGTGACCGCCCAGCATGTCATGGATATGCACATTATACCACCAAAGAATCTCGAACCCTCAGGTATCTGCTATATAGTGTTGCTTTATTTTTTTCTGCTATTATTACAGATTCATATAATAAAACTTTACAAAATGGCTTTCTACAATTTCACTCTAAATTCCAAATTGCGCACTGATGGTCACCACTATATAGAAGTTATTAATACCCATACACCAGGTATTTACTTTGCTGTTATTCCAGCAAACAGCATTAAATATTTACCTGCAGGATATTTTGTATTAAATAAGCAAAAATTATAATGAGAGCTAATTAACTGGCAAACTAGCTGGGGATTTGCAAGCGTAATGAAATCAAATCCCACTCTAGGCTACATGGAATATTGTTGAAATTGTTTTTTTACATTCTAATGCTTAATCCTTTTAAGATTGCCAACATACTGTATACGTAACACCTTTTTTCACTTTCGGAAAAGTTTTTCATTTGAACTGTACCATTGGCACAGAGCTCAATGGCACATGGCATGAGCATTTTTTCAAAATATATATTTGTTGAGGGTTTCCTTTATTATCGTTGAGTAAATACAAGGAAAATACAAAAAATGTTGAGGGAAAATGCTCAATAAAGTGCTGGCGCACATGTACTCTTATTAAATCCTGGGGA
Source organism: Nanorana parkeri (assembly GCF_000935625.1). NCBI lineage: Eukaryota > Metazoa > Chordata > Amphibia > Anura > Dicroglossidae > Nanorana > Nanorana parkeri. The sequence goes on along the minus strand of NW_017306448.1, from coordinate 1,313,520 downwards.
ACATGTCATATACGGCGTAACTAGAAATTACGCCGTATACTAGAAATTACGGCGTAACTAGAGGCAGCGCGCACAGAATGAGGTGGACCCTTTGTTCCTCATCCTGGCCGGGCCCCCCTGTGCCCCTGACCCCATAGCGGCTGCCTGGGTCGATATGCTGATAGTTCTGCCACTGCATATTTCCAAACCCATTATTATTAATGATTTGGAAGACCATATGATATGATCTGCGATCATACGAGAATCGTGCAGTGTACGGAAGGCGTGCGACCGTTTCTACTGTACGATCGCACGTCTTCCATCGAACAAGCAGGCTGGAAAACCCGCCGGGAATCGTACGATTCTCGGAGAGTTAGTGGCCTGCTTGTTCGACAACTGACGAACGGACCGGCGCACACTGCCCGTTTGCCGTCCTCGCAAGCCCGCCCCTTTTTGCAGTCATCGCAAGCCCACCCCTCGGGGGGGCGGGCTTGCGATGATCGCAAGTACGATCTGCATGTCCAAGATGGGCAGATTGTACGTTTTTTTAATTACTTTACAACCATCGCAAGACTAAGGTCTTGCGAGTGTTGTAAAGTGTATGGCCACCTTAACAAGAAAAATAACTGCTCACACTCTCACACCAGTCTCCACTTTTGGGAATACAGCAGGTGCTGGTCCTGAGCCCGTCATCAATCCAAACAATCAACTGTACACCACTTCACCAGTAAAACTTTGATTGAGATTCATGGCTCACTATCCCTACTTCTTCTACCGCCCACCTCTAATGTGTTTCACTTACACGGGCTTAATCATGGAGATGGGGGTGGAAGCAGGAGGGATACTTTTGTGGACATACAATTATGTTGAGTGTTTCCTAGAGTAACCTGTTAAGTGCTGAATCAGTGCAAAGTCTGACTCACTTAATACATTTTACAGCTGAGCAACATAACACAATCTCCTCTAAGTAAAGATTCCTCCTAATGCCCATTGTATCTTTTATGGACACAAAGTTAGACCTGTGCATCATCTGTCAACCAGTGGGTCTCAGCAGGATGCCATTGGTTGCCAGGAGCTGAGTGGGATGCTGACCAGAGCTTCCCAGGTTGCTAAGAGCGGAGCAGGGAGATTTGTATGGCCCTTACACGACTCTCCATCTGGCAGTAACCTGGAATGCTCTGGCCAGAAAGGGGGTGGCAGGGAAATAGTGCAGCAGAGCGGCACTCTGCCTGATATCCCCCCAAGTGAAACAAAGTGATGGCGCCTGAGGCAACAGCCTCAGACAGCCTCATTATAGGGATGGCCATGCTATTCATGCTGGAAATGTTATTCTGTTCTATGGAAACATATTCTACTCGTTGCTATGTCCCTTCTACTTGCTAAAGTCTTTGTTTCCCTTTTGGATTTGGTTTTGTTGTCACACACCTTGATTAGTGTCCCTTATCCCACTAACCAACTGTCTTAAACGTTTATGCTTCGCTGTGGTCATGGCTAAAGGTTGAGCTACAATAATCTAGTACATAAATCCGAGGCTCACCTGGGTAGCAGTGTACACATATAAAAAGTTGCTAATGTATCTCCCTTCCCCTAAGTAGAGAGGCTCTTTAAATTTACAGGGTTATTCACAAAAGTGTGAAGAGTTTGGAGAAGGCCGGAGAAGTGAACAATCTAGGACAACAAAGCTGAACCGGAAAGTGAGCTGAATTGGGGAATTTTTCCAACTCAGCTATGTTGTCCTAGATTGTTCATTTCCCCTGCCTTCCCCAAACTCTTCACCCTTTTGTGAATAACCCTGTTACTGTTGCTGGAACTGTAATCAGTCTGGCTGATTTGTAGTCTGTGATCAGTGTGTTATTTTTATAGGTGTTCTGCTATTGTCTGCAACTACCTGTGGTTGGGATGTGACCCTGGGGAGCCAATGGGATAACATTGGGGGTGGTTGTGTGTCTTCAGCCAATCACTAGGAGTTTCATGGCCAGTGGTGCATGCAGTATGTTTTAAAATGGCTCTGCCACCCTAGGGAAAAGGATGGCAGGAGTAAGTTGAGAGCGGAGTTCCCTAGGCTGAATTTGCCTCATAAAATTGGGCTGACCCAGGAGTTTGACCCCACCCTGTTGACCTTCATGTCTGGCGCCCAATTTAATGTTCACATCCCACAACCCCACTAAGGATCCATCCCTGAGAGTGAAATGTAAGTCCTCCCTGCCTCTGGGGTTCACCACATGCCTTTGGGGGTCAGGGGGGCGTACACTACTATAGAGTAAGAGGATTGGTTACCACAGCTGAGCCAGCTTACCCCCATACTTTATTATTGTTTATTAGAATATTACTAGGTTATTATTAGGTTCATTGGTATAATTCCCGGTGTTACAATATACAGTATTTATATGTATTCATGTATTTCATTTTAGTCATTTATAAAGTGCCAACAAATTCCCCTTGCTTTTAAGATTACATAGAATTGAAAACAGTGTCTGCATTCGAAAGAGCTTTCAATAGTGTCCGACCATTGTGACACACATGTCCACACAAAACAGGGCCAGTTTAAATGAAAGCTAATACATATGTTAGCATAATGCTGAAGAAAGCCTAAACAGAAATTTGAACAATATACGCATTCCATGTACATGATATCTTTGCTAAAAAGTGAGTACAGTGACTCAATATTCCAGAATGCCACTCACTTCCTATTAACATACCTCGCAACACTTGAGAATAGGGATTTGGCAGCTGGTTAGCTGCTACAGGGAAAAAAACATTTTGTTTGCCTCTAGTGTACATTTACTTGAGGCGCAAAATGTGAAAAGATTTTAAAACACTATTGACTTATTGACTGAGATATGTGCAGTGATTGAGTGATTGCTAGCTCTCCTGTGGCACTAAAGCTATCACTATCATACTGAACCAATAACAGATATGAACCACAAAAAGATTGTTTAGTGTGATCTAGAGGAAATGGGACTGCTAATAATTTCTTAGCTTTTAATGCATGGCCAAGGCATGCCACATTGACTGCAGCAAAGAGCTCTCCCTTTGACTGCTTTGAAGCTTTGCTATGAAAATCAATTCTACGATGTGCTTGGAAGTAATGAAAACGTGACATCAAAAATTCTTGGATCTCCATAATGAAAGATGTGGTAGGAGCAATTTATGGAGTGACATAAATATTAGAGAAACATTACATGTTTTATGTATTTCACATGCTTCTAATACATACCAGAAAACAGTTTAAGTCTTTAGCAACTTGTATGATGTTACAATACATTCCCTTATTTAGGTGCCCCTTGAACTTCCTGCAAATAATGTGTAGCGCTCACCCCCGAAAGAGCCGCTGGATGCCCGGTTCATCTCTAGTCTGTCTAGGGTATGTTCTTCAGCTGCCCACCCATTAGCATTAACCTGCCATCTTCTAGTGCCCATAAACTGATGTCCACTCCAGTAGTATAATGCCAAATAACAGTTTATTGAACATCTTCACTGCGGAGAGAGGTTATAGGGGTTCTAAGCTTCCAGGGTAACTGACAAGAGCTCCAGACTCACCAGACCTGGTTGGCATATCAGTTTAGATCCACTAGGGAGGCAGCAGATGGCAACTGATGTAGCAGATAAGCAGAATGAATACAGATCCTCAAACATGAAAGACACCGGCCATATTTCTGAAGTCCTCTTAGTTCCAGGATACTCCAAGAGCCAGCATTGGTCCTGGGTCTCTTCCTCTATCAGCAACACAGGGCTCCTCCATGTTGGAGGCCTCAGGGAAACATTTCCCTTACACTAGCTTATGCCCACCCCCAGGCCTCAGGCCTAGCCTGGGGGGCAGGCTGAACAGTACCCAGCCCTATTCCATGGCTGATCCCGGCTAGTCTGAGCACATGGCAAATCCCTCCAGTATATGTACCCTATCCCAGCAAGCACCACTGGTTGAGAGAAACCCAGTGATTGGCTGCTGTACTGAACATACACTCAGGGCCGGTGCTAGGATTTTGGTCAAGGTGGGCAAGGTGCAATTTTGCGCCCCCCATCCCCCCCCTCGATCCAGACAACCCCATCCCTCACCCCTGACAAGACCCCTGTCATTTTTTTTTTTAACTGTTTTTGTCCTATTTGGGAGACTTTAGCAGGAAAAAAGAAAAAGAAACTAAAGACCAAGAAGATATGGCCAAGAGTCTGATTATTATCAGGCAAATGCAGATTAAAATGGATATGCAGATGTAAGAAAGCAGCTAATATGCCCTCTTATTATAAAATTGTAAACATTACACATTTCCTATACCACACAGCTGCCTGCACCACTGCCTTCTTTTAATCTGTCTTTTTACCTACACATGGCACACTTAACCTAAAAAAAAACCAAATATATATATAAATATGTGTGTGTGTGTTTGTGTGTGTGTGTAGCGTCCCCCTTTCTCGGTCTGCGCCATTCCAGTTCAGGATAACACTACCGGTGGCTCAGAAGGGGTGATCTACAGTAAAATGAACTAATGGGTCTCCCTGTCTTTCCTCTGTAAGAAACCTCTATTATGGATTCACAGCACACCAGGAGTATTAGGGTTGGTTGCTATGGGTTACGACAACGCCGTATTCTTCTTGTCTACGGATACATTCACTCGCTTTGCCCATCAGCACGTACCGCCCATTTCTGGTAATCGATTGAAGTGAGGTCCAGACTGTAGATATGATGCTTGAAACTTTTATTAATTAGGCAGTAAGAGTGCAGATCCAAAAACATAATTAGTGGGGAACTTACTTGTGGTGTCAGGGGTCTGGGCGCGATAACGGTTCTGGTGGTCTCCAGGTAGAGGGATGAGGGCAGAGCTGGAGCAGACCTAGGATTTGGCCATAGCGGCTGGGAAAGGTGTCATCAAGTCTAATGATGAAACCAGGGATCGAAGACTGAAGTGGAAAGTGGATTTAAACTTGGCGCTGTATGTGATCTATATCTATATAGATCTATATATATATAGTATATTCAGCTTATATGTTGTCTGAATTAGCAGTAATGCATACAGGTGTGCTGTAAATCACTCAGACCCCACCGCTTCACTAAATTATGAACATAATATAAAAGTCTAGCATAATATAAAAAAAAAAAAATGAACACACGATATGAAGACAGATTTCAGTGTATACATTATTGCACTAAAAGGTGTTTTTTCCTGTTTGCCTGGTATTACGCTTTATTAATAATACAGTGAAAGAATTTGAATGCAATGTTTTTTCAATTTCCGTCAATTTATGCTTTCCCGCAATATACATTACTTTTAATGGTGTTCAAAAACTGTAAGTAAGATGTTCTCTTGTACTGCTATGAATGTTTTTTCTGATGTAAATTACCAAGCAGGACTTATTTATTGCACCATTGAACAGAATCAGCATTTAGTCCATTCTGTCTAAGACCTTCCAGTAACATTGTGTGAATATCTTTCATTAAATGGCAATAAGGCCCCACTCCATTCAGCATTAAAAATGACCTTTACTGTTGGCTCCCCACATTGTAAGAGTTAAATGACCATTTTGTCTAAGGGGTAGAGGAATAAACTGTTACACCTTATTCCTCGTTCCCACAGCCTTCTTTCAGGCTGTTCGACTGGTTCCCTGAAGCCGCTTCCCTTGGCAGCAATTTGATGTCATCATGTACAATGCAGGCCCAGTAGGCCAGTTCCCAGGATCAGCCACCAGCAGGGGCCTGTCCTTATTACAGACCATTGAAGAGAGTGATGGCTGCTTGGGGAATGGGGAATACGGTAAGTATTCATTGCCCCGTAGACTAAACAAGCATTTAACTCTTGCAGTGGGGTGGCACAGCACGGATATATTTTTTTTTACTATCCCGGAGTTCATCTGTAATTAGCATTTAAAACTAGTCAGAAATACAATAGATGTCGATTGTGATTACTAATTAAAAACCTGAAAGACACATTTTGACTTTAAATGATGTATGTTGAGAGAGATATGTCTGTACACCGATAATAATCTAAAATATTTCATAGAGTACTTGGAACACAGCGCTATTGTTCACCTCCTTTATTTTCATAGCTGCTTTTTGATACAAGTACAATTTAGCCATATCCAGGAGCGCAGATTTATTTTTCCTATAAAATATTTCATGGCAACACGACTGATTTAAATTAATTTAAGCCACATTACTGGATAATATGTTAAAGTATCTAAACACAAATGAAAAATGTAATATATCGCAGTTTAATATCCTCAGATGTGGTGGCTGCATTCGTTTTCCTCTTTTAGGATTTTTTTTCTTTATTTTTACCGGTTAATCTGGCTAGTAACACACTTCCTGTCCCTTTGTGTCTACACCCATTTCTTCATTGTATCTATGGAGGGAGTCATGGTTTCCACACAGGCTGGACTTCAAACACGCCTGCCTTGGTAATAGTAATAAACAGAATGGGGGCAATTTATCAAAACTGGAGCAGACAAAATCTAGAGCAGCTCTGCATGGCAACCAATCAGCTTCTATCTTTAATTTTCAAATCTTATCTGAACAGGCTGAAGAGAGAAGCTGATTGGTTGCCATGCACAACTGCTCGATATTTTGCCTGCTCTAGTTTTGATAAATTCCCCTCAATGTATTTCAATATTCTGCCTATATTGGCTGGTGTTACTGCACATCCTTCATGACTACAGGTCTTTGTAGTCAGATAGTTTAATGCACCTTGTAGAAGATACATCAAACTCTTTGAAGGGTTTTATAAGAAGGAAATGTGGTAAATAGCTTGCTGCACCCTGAAACTTTAGTTCCCTTGGCCAAAGCCTGCGAGGCCTTTTCACAAATCTATGCTGCATAACAACACCTTGGTTTAGGAAGATTCATTTACACCGATCAGCCATAACATTATGACCACCCGCCTAATATTGATTAGGTTCCGCTTTTGCCATCAAAACAGCCCTGACCTGTTGAGGCATGGACTCCACTAGACCTCTGAAGGTATTCTGTGGTATCTGGTACCAAGCCATTTGGGCTACAGTAGCTCTTTTTTTGGATCGGAATACACGGGCCAGCCTTCACTCCCCACATGCATCAAGGAGCCTTGGCCACCCATGACCCTTTTGCCAGTTTTCCTTCCTTGGACCACTTTTAGTAGGTCCTGACCACTGCAAACTGGCAACATCCCACACGAGCTGCAGTTTTGGAGTAGCTCTGACCCAGTCATCTATACATCACAATTTAGCCCTTGCCAAAGTCGCTCAAATCCTTATACTTGACCAATTTTTCTGCTTCCAACACATCAACTTCGGGGACAAAATGTTCACTTTCTGCCTAATATATCCCAATCTGTTCCAGGTACCATTGTAAGGAGATAGTTAATGTTGTCCACTTCAGCTCTCAGTGGTTTTCATGTTATGGCTGATCGGTATATAACAATAATAATAATGGCTTCCAGTGCTGTGCATTTAGGTAAAGGTTTTATGTAAATGAAAAATGTTAAAGTATATTTAAATGTGCTCTGAATAATATTCCATTTGCTAATGCATGGTGTATCATAAACAATTGACTTTATTTTAAAGCTAAACTTCAGATACACAAATATTGTTTAACTATAAGAGGCATGTAAATTCTTACTTGAATCTTGATGTTTTTAGTGTATTTCTGGTTTCTGATTTGTGCAGTAACCCATCATAAAACAACTCATAAACTTTGCCTCTGTGCTGGAGCTTCCTGTAATACAGACCTGGGGGCGGGAAGGGAGGTTGTAGTGGAATTGCATGCCGCACTCTGAAGACTCTGCATCTCCCCGCCGGGCTCTTAGCAACCTGGGAGGACGTCACTGGTTTCCAGGAGCTGGGCAGGACACAAACCTGTTCAGTGAGCCCATTGGACTTAATGCTGTTAATGTTTGATTTGTAGGTACCTACATATAGCCATTGTAAACGTACCCATTTTTTTCTCCAATTGTCCTAATGACTTATTAATAATTTGTTATTTTTAAATAAACTTTTAACATCAAGTGCCACAATCTTCAGCCCATTTCTGATCGCACTGGACCGGAACACAGGCAGTGATGTGCCACGCGTTCCGGTGCGGGTGAGCACACTGTGGCTGGGGGTGTGTGACTGCGTTGTCATTGACTTCAAAGCACCGCTACACCACCGTCCGCCACCGAATGTAGTGAGCCGGCTGGGATGCAATCCAGTGCGTTCCAGCTCCGAGATGGGCCAGAACGCACTTGTCCTGGTGTGAACAAGCTCTTAGATGTCTATTTATAAACAATATCTGTGAACATTCACTCCAGTAAACTCAAGAGGTAAATCTTAAAAATGTATTCAAGTACCCTAACTATTAACAAAAATGTATCTTATTTGTGTATCATTGTATCGCTGTAGATCCTCAAATCATCTCTGAATTCATGCTGACGCTGTCCTTCCTTCTGGAGGGTTGCTACTTTTGTTCCCCTTGGTCCCTGTGTGTGTTGTAAAGTAGCCACTGCTCTAAGCTCACTCTCGTGATGGACTACAATCTCACTTTTAGTTTAATAATTTGTATTGAGATTGTAGTCCACCACAGGAACGAACTTGGAGCGCTGGCTGCTTTATAACACACACAGGGACTATGGGGAAAAGAAGTAGCCACCCTCCAGAAGGAAGGACAGTGTCAGCACCAATTCAGAGATGATTTGAGGATCTACAGCGATACAATGATACACAAATAAGATACATTTTTGTTAATAGTTAGGGTACTTGAATAAATTTTTAAGATTTACCTCTTGAGTTTACTTGAGGCCGAGTGAGGCCGAGTGATATACATATAAGATACATTTTTGTTAATTTAATTCTTGAGTTTAGTATCACTTTAAGTGAAACTCCAGACAAAACTGTTTTTATGTTAATTTGGAAGGGTAAGAACCTGTGCCAGGGTTTTTTTTCTGTCTCCCCTTGGGGAAGTTAGCCATTGCATTGCCATTTCTATGATACATTTGTTTGTCATACTGAATATTAGATGGATTTCAGGATGAAAGAATTGAACTGTTGGCAGCTTTCCTCTATGGGATTAATGGACAGGAATTCAGTTGTGCATTGGAAAATATCACTGCCTTCATTTTAAATCTACTTAGTTCTGATTACCTCCTAAAAAAAATGTTACTTATTTTTTTATCACTATGACTAAAAGGTTTTCTTTTTTTTTATTTATGATTTATGTTAAGCTGTTCTTTTACCAAAACCACTTTTATTTCTTTAAACTTAGGAGTTTGGGATATATCTAACATTTGAAGGCTGCAGGTATGTTCTTTTTGTTACACATTTAATGTGTTGCCAATATACAGTATATGTTTTAGTGATTTGTGTAAAGGAGCAGTAATTTGTGCCTTCAATTCAGCGACTCATATCCTTCATTGAACTCTTATTGGGTTATTGGATCATACCATGATAACATGCTTTGCAGAAAATGCTTGATAGCATGCAGAGAAGAGTATTCACTGCACCAGCTTATAAAACATGCAGAGTGTTAATCAAACTAAATGTATTCCAGGCCATACTAGGAAACACATGACAGAAGACCCGAGGGGGTCCATAGGCAATGGTCACCAGGTGTTTAAGTATTTAAATAATTGCCAACATTATGAAGCAATTAGTAGAGTTTACGGATATTTCTCTCTTGGCACTTTAACTTCCCAGTAATAGCCAGAAGTCTCAGTTGAGCTCATGAAGTTGTGCATACACAATCTGTATTATGCAGCACAGTCTGCAGGTGGTTTTAGATTTGTGAATACAGCAGGTTTGCAGAGAAGAATGATAGGAGGGCAGGCCAGCAAATGTCCTGGGCCATCAATCCCATGCCCTCACTGAAAAGTGTGCAGTCTCTATGTAGCTTCCCTGTGACCTAAGAGACTTAAAGTGACATTAAGCCCTCCGATTTTTTAACATAAAACAATACTGTAATGTGCGCCTTACTGTAATTCATGGTTGTTTCCCTTCTCTTTGCTGCTCTTCCTTTTAAATCTGTATCTGTTCTCCTCGTGCTCTGCAGAACTTCTGTTTTGCAGCAGGCTGCCTTGTCTCAGGAATGGATACACGGTGTCTGTGTATAGGTTTGTATAGGTTGTAACCTGAGCCAGCACTACAGGAAGAGGCCCTGAGCTGAAAATGGAAGTTCTCCCCAAGCATGAGAAGACATGAGGATTTAAAAGGAAGAGCAGCAAAGAGAAGGGAAACAACCATGGATTACAGTAAGGCACACATTACAGTATTGGTTTATGTTAAAAAATCTGAGGGTTTAATGTCACTTTAATTCACCAGACAAAATCACATGAAAGTCCTTTAAGTACACCTGGCACTTCTGAAAACATTTATTTGCTAAAGCAATAAAAGGCAGGTATTTGCAGCAACACAGTAAATGGCTGATTAGGAAGTTGTAATCAGTCAAGGAGAACCTGCAAAGCAAGCTTTGTCTGCTATGCAGTCCTTTTAGATAGACCATAGGAACGTATAGGGCTTGTACAGTTCAGATTAGAGCTGGTGCACACCTAGGCGATTTATCGCACAAAATAGAGATTCGCATTGACGTTAACGGAGGCTGTTCACACCTTTGCATTGCATCGCGTGGGCGAAATCATCTGTCGTGCAAAAAGGTGCAGGAGATATTTTCGGGCAGTTGTCTCATGGTTTTGGTCCCATAGACATTTCTATGCATTGATCGCACGGTTTTCAAAGCAAAATCACACAAAAACAAAAGCGCAACAAATGTGTGAAAACAGCTCAGTCGCCTAGGTGTGAACCTGGCCTGAGATTACAAGGACCTGCACTGAGGATGCTGTGTTCAAAAAAGGGAATCTGAGGACAAAGGAGTAGACATTAGTATTGCCTGTAGGCTTTGTTCAGCCAATGTTTTCCCCATAACTGTTGTTCTTTTCCCTATTACCTTGTTCCACATTGTATCTCTGCATGAAGGCAGACATCTTGATAGAGGCAGGGATTTGCTTCCTCGTGTCAAACATGCCCCCTGATGACTGGTAAACCAATGATCAAAAAGCAGTAGGAAAGGTGGAGCAAAGGTCAACAGAATTAATGAAGCAGAGGCAGGGAAGGTTCTCATGTACATCTTTCTCTCCTTAGATAACCTCACAATGCAGATATTTAGCTATGAAGCTACAGAGCAGGACTGCCTAGGCACAAACAGATGGGTTTTCTGGCTATTTTTTCAGGTGGAATTCTAAGCAAAAGGTAGATTAGGCACTATTAACCTTATCATATATTCACTAAAAGATAGCAATTCTTCACAATCTTTTAGGTCCACTTAAATGGGTTTGTCCACACAAGATTGGCTTTTCAGTTTTGGGAAGACTGGAAACATCCCAAAGTAGACAGGAACACCCAAAATCCAAGGTGAGTGGAAACCGAACCAGAAAGTATGACAAAGATGTCTTGCAATAGGAATGTCCAGCTGACAAACGAAGTCAGAAGGTTACTACACAAAAATACTAAATGAAGTTTCACTTGAGTGGACTGATCTGTTAGCCAAGTTTTCAGATTGACTATGATTTATGTTTTTACAGAGACAATAATATGTTTGGTCATGAGTTCTCATATGCAGAAAGTGCCAAATATATCCAACTTGCACACAAATTCAGGAAAACAGAAAGTTTGGGGTTATGATCCCATTTATTGTCCTTTGCACAGCACCACTTAAACTGTGTAAGAGAGGACAAAAGATGTCAACCAATAAGGTTCTATGGCTTTGCACAATACTGTCAGACTTCCTTACTTACAAGCAGGAAAAAGGTAATTTATCAGTGTGCTGCTGCTCATTTCTTGTCTGGTTAGCAGCCTGATGTAGGGAAGTGGCACCAATGTATTTTTTAATGGTGATATAAAAAACGGACCAACTCCGGCCCGCAAGCCGGTACTATGTGGCCCGCAGCCAGCTGACATGTCAGGCACATGGTTGCAGACCGCGTACCTGACTTGCGCGAGCAGCTCCACGGTCTGCATCTGTGTCGGATGCAGACCGCAGAGCAGCTCCTGTCAGCTCTGGCTTCCTTCGGCCGGAGCTCTGACAGTTCTGAGTTCCGGCCGAAAGAAAGGATGGATCTATCCCTGGTTATCTGCAGCAGACCTCACTAATCACCCCCAGATAACCAGGGATCGATCCTGCTCACAGCCTCTGGGAGGGTTAATAAGGGGGGTATATTATTTTGTGTGTGGGGGGATTAATAAGGGGGATTATATTATTATATGTGTGGGGGGGGTTAATAATAAAACATTTTGTATGCGGGGGGATTTTTTAAATTATATTTGTGTGGGGGGGTGTAAGGTTGAGAAGTGTATTATTGTGTTTCCGATGATTGCAGCGCTGAGCGGGCAGTGTGCACACCGGCCCGTGCGGCATTCGTCTTCCGACCACGCCACCAACCCGCCAAAAAACGTAGGATTTTTGTCAGGTTTTCCAGCATGCTTGGAAAACGAAAGTCGTACGACCTTACAGTAGAAGCGGTCGCACGCTGCCCATACACCTGCCGATTATCGTACGATCGCGGGATCACCCACAATTATCGCACGATAATCGGCACGTGTATGGACACCTCTAGTTTGTGTGTATATTAGGCCCCATTCACACCTACAGTATATTTCAGGTGTGATTTGAGATTCCTGTGTCAGGAACTTGCATTTTCCTGCAGCAGGAATCCCTAATCTGTCGTTTACAGGCGGCAACTATCATAAGATAATAATTATCATAAGATTATTTAAGAAGGTGTGTTTAGGGGTGGAGTTAAGGCCGGGGCAGGGTAAGGGTTAGGTGGAGCAACTGGTGGCTAGTAACTTTTAAGGCTAGTAGCTCAGGACTTGAAATTTTGAGCCCTGGCATAGAGAGTGCAGGGGACAGGAGTATTAACTGTACTTAAAGCACAGTTGTCAAGAGTAGGAAATGTACAGCATAGTGTGCATAGTGCAGGACTCAAGAATCCATAAGGTATATAGCGCAAGGGTCAGCAGTTTGTAAGGTACAGAACGCAGGGCTCAGGAGTGTATTATGTATATGGCACAGGGGTCAGGAGTACATAACTCACAGAAAGCAAGGGTCCAGATCAAAGGGCATAACTGCAAATCATGGGGCACCATTCCAAGATTTTGTGGGGGCCCCAGGTGCCTCCCTACTGTCAGTGATCTTATAATAAAGTTTGTCTACACAAGGGCAGGTGCAGGAGAACTGTCAGCATTGTCAGTAAAAGGGACTAGGGCTGTGGATAGAAGTTGTCAGGAAAAAAGGGAGAACAGGTGCAGGGAATTAAAATTTCAAATACATTTTTAAGGAGGAGCTTAGTGGTGCCTTCATCAGCTCTCTACTTCTGTGGTACCTGATGTCCGATAGGGAGTAGTGCAAGTAGCACTGCGGCGCCAAATCTTTAAAAAAAAGAAATTCAATCATGATGTTGAGAGATATGGGACATGTGTCCCCGGTACTCTATGCTAGAGATGCCCATGCAGGTTTTAAAATATTTACAAACCCAATTCAGGTACTTCCTGTGGTAAGGTCACAACCACTGGCCCCTGTCTCCCAATTATGCACCTGTATTTTTATCCGGCCTCACTGGCTTCTAGAGGAGACTACAAATTGCAGATTTAACAAATATTACCCCAGATATGGTCCCTTGTTGTCACCATCAGGAAATGCTATGCAGCCATCACTGGAGTACATGTGGACAGAAAGTGGCTTTAAAGGGTTACCAGAGATCAGCAGCATGGAAATGATGAAAAGGTAAAACAGGTATTTTATTTATTTTAAAAATGTAAATTATCTATGATATGATAAACTCTCAGTGCTTTAGCAAAATAAATGTTATTCATTTAGGGATTACATCTACTTAAAAGTAAAATTAAATGGTCAAAATTTTTCTTCAGTAATTACCAAACCAAACATTGATACATTGCCCAGCAAAGTGTTTCTTTACATTTTTGCCCAAGCACTTACAGTCATCATGTTTGCAAACAGCTCCAACTCTCTCAGCTCAGATTCCCTCAACTTCTTGTTGAGTACAAGATCACAAAGGATAGAGCAGGAGAGAGACAGAGTATCCAGAAGCTGTCCATCTACTAGCTTGGAGAAGGAAGGAGTTGGGAGCAGGAAGTGGGAGAGTGGATTGCCTTGCTGTATCTGTGTGTTTTGTTGAAACACACACAGCTTTTTAGCACACATTGACTCTGATATCCGGTGTCACGATGGCTCCTTAGCCTTGCAGGGTCCTATAGAGCCACACTAAGGACCAGTGCTCAGGGAACCAGCTGATTCTGCAGGAAACTAAAACTTTTATACATCAAGAAGCAGCTTACATTGTAAGTCATTTAATTATCATTTGAAATAGTTTAAATACCATTTGACTAACAGCACTTTAATCTGTGTCTCTATAGCTGTCAGGAAGCCAGAGCCAGAGTTGGAGCCAGAATTCTTTCACGGCAGTTTGCACATGTGCATAGTGCAGCTAATAGAGTTGTATTGCGTGCAGCATTTCTGCGTAAATGTGCGTGTTGTGTGCGGGTTCGTGGGCACGAGCACGCGCCGACGTGTTGTTTGAGTTTTGGCGCCCTCTGGGATATATAAGGCTGTGGCTAACAAACCTCCTTTGCTGTCAGATTGTCAGCTTCCCTGTGTCCCTGTATCCTGCTCTTGAATTGCTTCTGTTTCTAACCCGGCTTGGCTTGACTCTTCTGCTTCTCTCCAGTGATTGACCCTTGGCTTGTTCTTGACGATTCTCCTGCTTACCCCCTGTACTGCGTTGCCTGCACGTTGATGACCTCGGCCTGTCCTGACTACGCTGCAATCCTTGCCTGCTGGACTTACAACACTCCCTGTTACTCCTGCTCATCGGTTGCAGCTACTACTGGCACTCCTGCCCCTCTGTGCCCCGGTGCTCCTGTACCCATCCAGGTGCCCCAGGACCAGAGAAGTGAGAGAGGCCGCCCTCAACATCTCAGACTCTCCTAAGGTACGTGACAATAGCTTTCTACTCAGAGTTCAGCTTTCATAGACTGGAAACAGGTTAGGTTTGCTCCTGCTCCAAAAGTGCAAGTGCAGTTTAAATACACTTAAAATTAAAAAGGGATGACTGTGGATTAGGTGCAGGGCATACTGCTTACCCAATACCTGCCATGCTGCCTTGTATTTGGGCATTTGGGACTTACACAGAACATTCTTGCGCATGCAAAGGCTTATGAATCAGATTAGGGAAGGATCAATGTGAGAAAATAGCACACGTTATCATTGCCCTATGATGCCTGAGCCTGAAATGAATTTCCACATATAAACGTTACCCAAGAGAACCTGCTTCTTAGATAAGCTGTTGTCTGGGACAGCATAGCCATATTCTTCAAACTTTACAAGTATGAGCAAGATGAGGCATAAACTCGCCTAAACTTTAATCATCCAGTAAAATATGATCCCTCAAGGTCCATCTGTCAAATAGATCTCAAATCATTTTCATCTCCAAACAGCTCCTGAAATGCATTACGTATATTTGTGTAACACAAAATCTTTACTTTTCTCCTACAGCAACAGCACTTCTTAGAATATTTTCTTTTACGTGATAAAAGGAAAATTGTCATGACAACCATGGTAATGATGCCCAGTGGGTATTCTTGGATATTGAGTTACAATGGTATATAACGTAAGCCTTGAGAAGGACAACCATTTTAAATATAAACTCTAAACAATAACATTAGTTTCTAATACGATTGTGTAGCAATATCCATCAGTCAAGTGTTTGTTTTGAAGTTTAGGATGATTCAATTGTACGTTTCGCTGTTGGCACTGGTACATTGGGTGATGTGTTCTTTATATATATAAAAAAAAATCCTTGAACTTTTCTCTTCTTTTTTTCAGGTCTGCATATCTGTGCATGTTATAAAACAAAACAAAAATTCACCAAGCAAAATTGGATTCTCAAAGGGCCATGTGATGTAACCATATTAAAATGTTAAAAGAGCTTTAGCCCTTTCTTTATTACTGTGTATGGTTTTCCCTTGATCCTTACCTATTGCTCAGTGCAACTATTTCCCCTTCCTGGTACAGCATAGATAAATATGTCTTGAATAAAACAAAAATTCAACTCACTGGTCCCCGTAACTACTATTGCCTATCGCCTGTTGGCACTGTTGATGCTTGGCTGACTCCAATAGCTTCTTGTACTGTGATGACTCAGTGTTTGACCACTTGGCACTTTTTACTTTTTCAGGTTTAACCTTGGAATAAAACAAAAATTCAACTCACTGCAACTACTACTACCTATCCCCTGTTGGCACTGTCGATGCTTGGCTGGTTCTGATAGCTTCTTTTACTATGATTACTCTGTGTTTTACCTTTTGTCACTGTTTACTTTCTTGGTTTGACCTTGGACTTTGTACCCATTTCATGTCCTCACCTGGTCCACGTTGGGTTATGGCCGCACTTCACAGATTCTATAGTTGCATAAGTTACTGCATGCAGCCAAGTAGCAGATCACATAAAGAGTGTACCAGAAAAATAGCGGTTATGGGTAAAGAGCAGTCTGACCTTGGGTACAGTCTGCATCTCCATTTATCGGTCGCCACAGAGGGCGGTAAGTGCTATTGGAGCAGCTAGGTTGTTAAAAAAAACCTAGACCAGCTATGGAAGACCTGTTCATCCAGCGTCACCTTTGGGGGTGAGTGCTATTTTTGACCAAACTTTTGGCCAAAAATATGTAGAAGCCACACCCCCGCCAAGGCACCTCTGCAAAGTGTGGTCCTAAATCTATCTATACGAGTCTCCGAGTGGTCTTGGCGCGGCGGTGTGGCTTCTACATATTTTAGGCCAAAAGTTTGTGCAACTAAAACCTAAACAGAGTTTTTTCCTTAAGTTCACCTTTAACTCTTTCGCTGCCACCGATGTATGTCATACGTTGCTGGCAGGGGGCCCCTTTAAAAAAACTCTGTTTAATTGTGTAAAGGCAACTGTCAACTTTACACTGGAAGCAATTTTGGCAGCTAAGCTGCCACCAGATTGCTTTCATAGGCCAGTGAAGTGCGCCCGCCACCCTCCCTACACCCCCGCCTTGCTTTCCAGGCCCCGCTGCCCCTTCTACAGGCCCAGGACTGACATCTTCGGTGTCAGCGGGAAGCAGGGAAGGAGACCAGTGAACATCCGTTCACCAATCTCCTCCCTGGGGAATGGGACCGGAAGCAACGACAATTGCATTACTTCCAGTCCCTCAGCTGTTATTGCTGCACTGCAGATGCTTATTTGGAGTAGAAAGGTGACAATAGGGGTCTTATCGACACCTACCGTCACCTTAAAGAGTACCTGTCACCACTAGTATGCTATCATATAGTAGACTTTTAAACCACCATGTGATAGTAATTAAGTAAAAAAAAAAAAAGTAAAAAAATAAGATTATATAAATCAATGTAAAAATAATAAAAAAAAAAATTAAAGTCCCCCACCCCCAGGAGCAAGCACATATATAAGGGTAAGCACGCATTGGGTGCGCCTAGGTGCGCCTACAAAAACGATGATTGCGCTACACATGTATCATCGCATGTCACAGAGTAAGAACAATAATTCTAGGCCAATATTCACAGATATCTCTAAACTGATGACCTGTATGGGTTTTTAAAGCATCAGCTATGAACAATTTGGGGTACCATATTTTGTCGCCGCTTCATGAACGCACGCAATTTTTAACTTGGGCATGTTGGGTATCTATTTACTCATCATAACCTCATCTTTTATATTTTAGAAAACAAATTGTATTATATTTTGTTTCTTGGAATTAAAATTAACTTAAGTGCATTTTTTACAAAATATTGGGGTTTAATAAAGCGTTGTGCTAATTTCGTGCGACGTAGAAATTTGCAATTGCCACCATTTATTCTACAGGGTCTTTTCTTTTGGGAAAATATATAATGTTTGGGGGTTGTGAGTAATTTTCAGGCCTAAAATGTGGATCATATCATGCGTGCAAAAAACACACAAAAAAGGCCTTGGCAGTGAAAGGGTTAAGAGAGACTTGGGGGGCTATTCAGAAAGGAGCCGAAGGATCCAGCCGTAGCTCCAGCTGATCCTTCGGCTCTCTTCGTTTACTTCAGCTCGACTGAGCCAAAGGGGCTGATTTACTAACCTTATAAACACACCACGAACATGTATACACCTCTGTAGTGTGTTCCCTCCCAGCATGATCTATGGGTGGAATCTAAACACCTTTGTAGTGTGCACACACCCAGCAGGTGTGTTGTGCAAAGCCCTGCATGAATTACAAGGTGATGTTGTGTAAATTAGCTCTATGTTGTGTTGCTTGCGTTGATGAATGCAGGAATGTAAATGCATGAGCTAACCATTTTTGTCTAAACTGTGAAGCAGCATTATATATGCATCATGTGCATGATTTTTCCATATATGGCATTAGTGGAAATATGCTTTTAGAGACTTTTTGGTTGATAAATACGTTTTGCTGTGTGAAAATCACACGCACCTGGTGCGTGTGTTTAGGTTAGTAAATCACCCCCAAAGTGTCAGCCGAAGCGGGGCGAACGGCCTGCTGAAGGCTGGCCTTTCGCCCTGCAAATAACAGTTGGGCGGAGGTCACCGCTGGCTATGCCCAGTTGTAATGACAGATCAGCTTCCTCAAATGACCTGGGGACGCTGAATTGTCATTAAACAATAACAACTCGGCGGAGCCTGGCGTGACGTCACGATGTACGGCTGATTTCAGCCGGTGCACGGCTAAAATCGGCCGTACTGAGCCGTAGTGAATAGCCGAAAGTTGTTCGGCTCACTTCACTTCGGCAGGGTTATTCACTCGGCTACCTTCAGCAGCTTTGTAAATAACCCCCTATGAGTGATTTGGGTAAGAATTGTCACCTCAAAATAAATAAAACCAATTGGGAGGCCTGGTCTCATATTCCAGAGTATACAATTGCCCTATACAGACAAGCATAAGTGTATTTCTTCAGGGGACCTAATGACTTTATACTTTATTCATAAAACATGCTCTGCAAATAGGGAATCAAGCACATAAAAAAAGCAAAGTTCCTCTGTGCCATTTTGAAAGGATAAAAGGCAATCAGGAGTATTTCATGTGACTTCACTAGGACAGTCATGCTTGTCACCTTCCAATAAATAGCAAACACGTTCCTCTAGTCATTTCAGACACAAGCTGTTTGCCATATAAATCAGAAGACTCCTTGAGGACACCGAGAATACTGTAAGTTTACCAGTGGAATGTTCTGCGATCGGATGAAGGGAGAGATCAATCTGACATGCTGCAATTCTTTCCTTACTTTGATGAGCAAATCACTCCTAGGACATTTCAGTACACTTAGGCAGAAGAAATAAAATGTTATTCTAATACAGGAGAGTATATATTTTATTTATGTGGGTCGATGAGTTCTATACTAATAAGAAAACAGCTAAATCTAACATGGGGCAATAAACATCTACTGTACCTGTGTTATATAATGCAAGCAAGCTTTGTCAATAACTCTGGACAACGCTCATAAAAGCAACTGGCTCACGTTGTTTTTTTTAAAGTTGTAGTTTAATTATGTAAAAACTGTTTTCATACTGAACTTCGTCAGATTTTAGCCAAAGTGCAATTACGATTTTACCACCAGCAAATTATTATTATTAATATTATTATTATTATACAGGATTTATACAGCGCCAACAGTTTGCACAGCGCTTTACAACATATGGGGAGACAGTACAATTATAATACAATACCATATAAAAGGACCCTGCTCATGTACAGTTTTTAAGAGCAGGTGGAATAGGCTTCCCTGAAGAGGTGAATTTTTCGGGATAGCCTAAAGGCAGACTGATAGGAGATGGACACATGAGAGGACAAACAAAATACTGTTGTTTTTTTTGTTGTTGTTTTCGTTGCACACAATTTCTTATTCTTTGAAAAGTGAAATGTCACCACATTCACCAGGCTAAGAGAAACTTCCCCTGCAAAGTGCAAATTCCCTGCATTGCCTATTTGTCTTCAGTTGAAAGAGTTTTACCCCATGTATGGCGCTCGTCAGAGGTGGGGTAAGTGGTGGTACTTGGTGGGTACCCTGTTTGTGACTAGAGCGTGAGGAAACATTTTTTATGGAAAGTTTGAAGGGGGCGGGGGGGTTATTTTGGGAGAAAATTGAAGCGTCTTTATTGCTTTGCTCAGGTGTACTAAAAGGAAACAAAAATTGGAGACGGAAGTGCCACTACCTGGCGCAATAAATGTGGTGAAGTCGGGTGAGAGGGAAAAGGTGATGTACTCACCTATGGTAGGTTGATAATTCGCTTTTCGCAATCGGGGTGAGGTGCGTGAGATGGAGTGGAGCAGTAGCGGGAGACGGCCCTTCTTAGGATGGGTGGTGTAGTGGTATAACCAGGTGGAGCAGATGGAGACATAAAAGTAGCGAGGTGAGATGATATTGGTGAGCAAAAGAAAGGAGAGATTCTGTAACTCACCGCAAGGAAAGTGAAGGCTGGCTCTCAACGACGAAGGTGCGGCTCCTGTAGTGCCTGCATAGAAGGCTGTAGGATGATCCTCTGAATTAGTGCTGGTGTAGCTGTCCTGCTGGACGTCTGCGGATTCCGGTGCTGGGGAGCGACGCGGTGCTGGAGGGTGGGCAGTGCAGCTTCCGGGGTGTTACGATGTCCCCTTGTGTTGTGACATGCCTGCTGTAAGGGGGGTGTATGTGGATCCGGAAGGAGTAAGTCCTAGATTCGGGCTGGCGACGCGTTTCGAAGGCAATACCTTCTTTTTCAAGCCGATGTGTAGAGCTGAGTGTTCCCAACACTCCATCTCTTCACCGAGCTGACAGCTCCTGATCTTTGGGCTCCATCCCCTCCTTCTCTCCACACCTTCATCACCAGCATCGGAAGCTGACAGCTGGAGGACACCGACACGCCGGACTGTTAGGAGGCCCCAGTGTGCATCCACCTCCACCTCCTTCCGGAGAGCAGCAGGCGACTTACTTTCTTCTCAGCGGTAAAAATCAGACACATGCGCTATCCCTTCCATGCTTTATTCAAAACAAAATAAAACATTTTGGCTGGGGCTGGACTATAAACTAGACTTTTAATGTTTTCATTATTAGTGTCAAGTAACTTTCTTTTTTTAAGGGGAAGCTCAGCTCCAAGGACTTTTTTCAAACTTCATTACAGAGAACTACCTCCTTCTGACTTTACACAGTACCTTAGCCCCAGTGTTGTATGAAGCATGTCATTGCTATGGAATTACTATGAAATAACTTGTCAGAGGTTGCTAAGAGCTCTTGACCTGTTACGCTCTGCTTTGTCCAACTTCCCGCCCAGCTCAGTGATGTCATCAGTTGCCAGGGAGCTGAGCAGGATGCTCTTGCTGTCCCGCCGAGTTCCTGGCAACCAGTGATATCAGTGAGCTGGACGGGACTGGACAGGAAGCCACTAGCAGCACAACTTCAACATAGCCACCCATCCCACTGCATTGGCCCCTTCCCCACATATGACTGCTATCAGCAAAGCATCCACCCAACAAACAAACAAACACCCCCACATGCTCTACAGCCCCAAGCAGCACTTAGGATAGGGACGGCCCTGCTTCTTTTAATAATAAAATACTGTTTTCAAATTTTTTTTGTGAAAACTGGTGATCTCCTGTAACCAATTCCTGTCTACATACATGTACTCTAGCGATGGCTACAGAATTTCTCAGGGCAGATTATTGGCCATTGGTAGAGTATGTGACAGGCTGACCATGCAGGAACACAGATTGGGAGACAGGAATAACATGTTGTCCCCCAATAACAGGGCGTGCCTGCAGAAAGACCTTTATGGCAGGATCACCAGGTACAGGGCCATCCCTATGGAATTGGCCGCCTAAGGCAATTTCATTCCAGGGAGAAAGGGGGGGGGGGGTGTCGCTGACAGGAAATGGTCACTCACTGGTTCACTTGTCGTCCAGGTGGGTGGCGGTGTAGGATGGTGGCTTTGTCTGGTATCCCGCCCAGCTCACTGATGTCACTGGTTGCCAGACAGGACTCAAGCCAGAGCATCCCGCTCAGCTCTACGCAACTGGTAACGTCATCGAAGTGGGCGGGCTACCACACAGAGCATTACAGGGGGCTATGAGCAACACTGGGAAGCACCCCAGTGAGATGCCACCTCATTATAGGGACAGCCCTGACCAGGTAAAATTCTATTGAAAGCTGCAGATATACTGTATTTAAAATGCCTTTCAGGATAAATGCCTTGGTTTAGACAATCCTTAACACTATTTTCAATTTAGGAGTTCTCACCAGGCAGTTCCCTTTCCCTTCCCTAGTTCCCTTTCATTGGAGCATGGAATCACACACCCTAGAAGGACAACTATATTGCTGACAACGCTCAACCATCAGGCTGGTTGAATCCAATGAAGGGAAGTCCCATACATCGTGTTTGTGTTCCTGCAGCTGCTCTGGTTTTCTGTCCCAGTCTAAAATATACTGTTAGCCTAATTGGCTTTCCCCCAATAGTGACTAGATTGAGGATGTTATATTGTACACTCCACAGGGGTTGACACTGATGTCATTCAATATATCCTATGTAAAGTGCTACATAATATGTCAGCAATAAAGAAGAAAAGAAAATAATAGATCTGCTATCTAGTCATCGCTGTCACTTTATCCTGCCATGAGTGTGATATGCTGTCACTAAGCCCTAATAATAGCAGCATTTGACATTATATAACACTGTACCCAGGATGTGGATGAGAATTGTAATGTAATCAAGCTGACCTTTTCATTGAATATGAACATACATCAAAATGCATAATAAAAGAAAATGCATTATTTGTGAAAGGGATTTTCCAGTCTTGAGCACCCCTTTCTATTCTCTGATGGTCGGCATAATCCATACACAGGCGTCCATCCATGGGAAAACACATGTCTAGGGGAAGGACTTTGGGCAAGTGTGTATATTTTTCTATATTTCTAGATATTAGGCATTTTCCAGTACAATGGCCATAATTCCTGAGTCGTCTTAGATGACTTTAATGTACAGCAGAAACATTTTAAATGGCTTAAATAAAAGAGACAGAACTGTGTCAGCTTAAAACAATCATATAAATATATGTCCATTGGCGTCCTTCAATTCAACGTTAAACTAAAAAATGGCCTTAAAATTATTCGTCCACCTCCAGTATACACGGGGGTGTCTTATTCGCAATAGGCATTTCTGTACTTACATGTGTCCTGACTGTGCTTTGTGTTTCTCTGGGAGGAGGGGGTTCTTTTAATTCTCTGATTTATTTTAATATACAGTATATTTATTTAACCTTTGTAAACTTTTGTTTAACTCTTTTTTTTTTTTTTTCTATTTGCTACCAATGTAAGGGGGGTGAAAGATCTCAGAGTCCCCAAACTGCTTGTTCTCCTTGCATATCTGCTGGGATTTTGACAGCCCTGAACCGGGAAGTGCTCAGAGCTGATTTGCAGGTTTTCTGTCACTGTTAGGACCCTTCCATATGGACACCTTCAGCGCCCCACGGGAGCACTTTGAAAAGTATGTTACCGTTGTGACGTCCATGTCTCCCCAGAAAAACTGAACTTACCGGACCCATGTTGGTCTACGGGAACTCAGATGTAAACGGGCATGTGTCCATTTACATTAGATTACCTCCAATCTGCCATGATCAGGTTTGCCAAAATGGAACTGTGTTCCATTCGGTTTTCTGGACCTGGCCAGAGTCGGGGGTAATTGGATGTAAATGGGCACCTATCTGTTTAGATTCAGCTGCCCATAGACTAACACTGGGCTTCCAATAAAAAAAAAAAAACTGACAGGCCTTCCTGGTCGGAATGCTCGTGTGACAAGTGGTAGTGGTGGCAGAGTTAATCCTGGTTTGTTGGTCTGTCCTAGATTAAACTTTAAATTTTCTCTACTATTGGAAGTTTGCTTTGCCAGTGGGGATCAATTAATTTCAAGCAGTCTTTCCCAGATATTTTAAATGTTTATGTAGGTGTCAGATCAGGAAAAAATTCATTATATGCAGCAGGAAAAAAATTATTTCCCCCTAAAATCATTCATGAAAACACAAGCAGATGCCATCACATACCGATAATGTTGCTCATAACATCCTTTATTAAAGATTCAGCAGAAATAGATCAGGACCTTTGACATGTCATGCTACCAATTAAACCTGCACAAACATATCTTGGCCTCTCAAATAGTCAAATTTTTTCCACACTTTGAATGACCAAAGAAGATACATCAGAATTGTGGCATTCAACAATATGTTTACAATTGTGCAAGAGAGAAGTGTGTTGGATATTAACAATGTGCTAAAATTCCTTTTGAACTAAATTATGTATAGAATGTTATACATTTCTGTGAATAACTTGCAATACCCTAGATTCATAGATTATGCAACATCATCCTTTGTAAACAGCAAAGCTTAGGTTTGAAAGGTCTTTCCTCTTTTCTTTTTATATATATA
>NW_017306448.1:1284820-1288914 GCF_000935625.1 Nanorana parkeri | reverse complement strand
AAGGCTCGTTTTTTTGTATTTGTTTAGATATATATTGTATTAGCTAAACAGTTTGGGTTTTGAAGTTTTGAAGAGCATCTTATGTATTATGTTGTAAAATATAATTTATTTGGTAAAATCTTGACTGATTTGAGTTCCGGAACCCGAGTAGCATATGCGCTCTGGTTCTATTGTACTCCATAAAGGGTATCTATCTAGAAGTGTGCAAAAAAAAATAAACCTCTGGACTCGTGTAGTTATTCTCTTGCTGGTAAGTGTATTGGCAAATTTTTGCTTTTGTCCTTCAAGGACTATGATGCATTTTAGGAATAAAAAAAAATGGCAAAAGAATACATAAAAGAATACAGTTATTTAAAGTGCAACTGAAGAACATCTGTATGACAGTCTAAACAGCTCCATTTAGTATGTGATGAACAAGTAAGCACTTCCTTTAAAAAGAACTATGGCCTAACCTTTTTTTGCCATAGTTCTCTTCAGGGTCACAGGAGGACATATACTAATGTTACCCAAAACTCAGTAAATAGCGGGCTATTGCTCACTATATGCTGCCGGGACGGATCCTGACAATACTATGAGATCCACCCTGCTGGGCTAATTGACAGCTGGATCTGCCACTCTAGAGGCAGTGACAGCTGTGCCCGCCCCATTCCCCATGCATTCCTTCAGTCAGCTCACACTGCAGGGAGATGATCGGGAAGTCAGCGATCAACGGTGTGTGTTCACTGACTTCCCAATCAGTAGAGCCAACCTATGACAGCTTCTTTGTCATAGGTCAGCTTGAATTATGGGGTTTAGTGTTTTTCACTCACCCCATAATTCTCCTTTAACCTTCCATGACCGAACCAAATAAGCCTTCATTTGGGTCTCATGCCCTCCCCCTCGCAGACTCTGCAGCTCACAGTGGGAGGGTTTCATCAACAGAGGCAGTGCTACTACTCCTAGGTGTGGCCAGATGCTGGTTGACAAGCCACAGGCTTATGAATTAGCAGTGAGAGATATAGGCATGTGCAGCCTATTACATTAGGGTGTGCACACAATAGAGGTGGATTCCCATCTACTCAACTGCCCCTTACCGCTTCCAGCAGGGGTGCAGTAATGAAGCAGGGAGCCTGGCAGGTGGTCAGGTGACCACCCACCTGGCTTCCTTATTGGATGGAAGGCCACATCCATGCTCCCTCGCAGCTTCCCAGGCATAGAGGACTGCCTCTGTTACATGAGCAATATAAGTGACAAGTGCTGCTGCGCTCTGTATTGATGAGCCAGTCAGAGAGTGATATTTGTGGTTTCAGTGTTGCACTTAATGTGATTAGGGTGTACCCAGGCACACCCGGCACATCTCCTGTGCACGCCTATGGTGACAACGCTGATAGCCATGTCCCATGCAACATCTTCTCATCCCACTTTAGTGCAAGCAGGCACAGTCTAAATGAGAGTGGCAACTCTGCTCTGAATTCAGGAGCAGTGCAGCATTGCTGCCACCCTATAACAGAAAGCTGCATTAGGTCGTTTTCACTGGCAGGATCATCAGGCCTTTTTGGGACTTTGCAGGGGGACTTAGGGCCGGTCACACCTAAGCTGTGTGCTACACACACAATACCATGCATTTAGTGCACACAGGACAACTAGCATGCAGTATTGTGCACTAGGTGCTTTGCCATGCCATTTTTTTGAATGGCACTCCAACACACCTCCTGCCTGGCCTGGCTGATACTTTTTTCACAACACCACAAGGCAATGCAAAGGCAAAGCTTGCCCAAAGCACACAGAATAAGGATGTAGTCTGAGATAGGCTCATACATTTTCCAGGAGAATATGGTTTTACCTACACAAAGCATCCCAATGTAAAATGCGGAATTCTCATATAGGCATAACGTAATTTTCTGCTTTGTCCGTAGTTTCTTCTAATTTTCTACCTAAACAGATTTGATTATACGTGGCTTTAATGAAATACCGGGATACTTGTGCTACGGTGATGATGAAGTGCCACAATCAGTTAATAGGCTCAAATGCAAGGTTCGTGTTGTTTATCGTGCTCACATGTTATCATAATCTATAGCTTTAGCATAATAATCTCGTGGTGGAGATAAGACTGTTTCAGAATTTCTAATTACACATAATTGTTTTATGAAATGTACTTCTAATTATATAAACAAGGTTGACGCTGCTATGTGGGGCCACACTGCCCCCTAGTGATCGGAGAAAAGTTCAGGCCGCAAACTGCTGAACTTCACAAAAGTTACTTTATAAAATATTAAGTCAAAATTCATCACATCTATTCATTTCAGAGAGAGCCAAACGCGCATATTACACGCGTTATCGGTAGAAGATTAATCCATCACAGACACAAAGATTTTCAAATTATTAAACTTTGCATTGCTAACATCTGAATAAAGGTCACAACCATCGGTGGGGCTGGAATAGTGAATATCATCATCAATAAAGCACACTTCCTCTAGTAGACTGCAAACAAAGCTGCATTTATAATTCCACACCAAACATTTTTTTTCCGCGTTACCTGAAATGACACCAAAAGGCCATTTACCGCTGCGGTTTCATTGCGGGCTTTACAGGTGACAGGTTGGCGCTGGGTGCCATCTCAAACACTCATCTAATACAGGTTTCTAGAACTCTACTTAAAGCTAATGGAGTTTAAATGATCTCTGTGTAAATATTGAATGTCACACATGATCTGTTTTATATACATCCACTGTGAGTGGTAGAAACAATGTCACTGGAGACAGTTATTACTGGTTTCTTCTTGAAAGTGGAGAGCCCCTTTGAAGCAACCCTAACACTATACTACAGTTCCCCAGGAATGCTATACGTGAAAAAGAGGAGTGTAAATCATTGCTGGTCAATGTGCATGCTATAGAGCAGTGGTTCTCAACCTGTATAACCTCGGGACCCACATTTGTCCTTGGTCATTAAAGGAGAACTATGGGGTTAGGGCTTTTCCCCATAGTTCTCCTAAGGGTAACGGGAGGACACAAACTAGCATCCTCACGTCACCCAAAGCTTAGTATACCGCAATTCTGTCTGGATCCACCCAGCTGCGTGAGTGACAGCTGTCTCTGCCTATCTAGAGGCAAAGCAAGCTGTACCCGCCCCCTCCCCCGTCCGTTCCGCCAGTCAGCGCTGGAGGATCGGACAGGGGGGGGGAATCCCTGAAGAGAGCCGTGAGTGACAGTCACGGCTCTCTGCACGGATAGATCGATGTATGTGTTCGCTCACTTCTCGATCTACTTAGCCGACCTGTGACAGTTTCATTGTCACAGGTCGGCTCAGATTATGAGGCTGAGTGAAAATCACTCGCTTCATAATTCTCCTTTAAGTTGCGACCCAAGTCGCACCACACTGGAATGCACGGCATTGCAGTACTGCATGTTCCTGTGCTAATGATCAAACTGTGGGAGGGAGATGTATTTGGAGTGCCATTCAAATGAATTGCAACGCAACTCCCGCACTTCCCCTGCCAGAACGAACAGTAGGTGCGATTGCATGGTAGTTTGCGATTAAAACACTGACAGACACACACAACCACAGACACAATCTCACACACTCAGAAACATTCTCACACACACATACACACTCCCAAAAAATGTTTAGGGGTTCAGTGTGGGCTGTGACGAAGCTCCATTCATACATGCATTGCTTGTACAGTTGCCTTGCACTCCCTGTGGAGGTGCCTGGAGCCAGAATGTGATGTCACTCCAGGCGACGCGAGGGAGCTATAAGCAATGCACATTGATGGTGCTCCCTCGCAGCCATACCACCAGCCCACCCCACCTCAAACTGACACTTGATGTGGGGCAGCATATTTTGAATGGCTGTTCAGCACAAGAACTGACAGTGCTGCGCTATGTGGAGGCTAAGCAGCCTCTCACCTAGCTCAGTGGACGGCATGCGGCAACCCACTGAACATGTGGTCACGAACCACTTTTGGGTCACGACCCACCAGTTAAGAACCTGGGCTATAGAGGGATTCTGTGCAGCCCAGCACATAACATTCAGAAAGCTGTCAAAGACTGCAGACAGGGCCGTCCCTAAAATCAGTAAACTTGAAACAAAAAACCCAAAAGGGCGCAACACTAGGT
>NW_017306448.1:1261802-1283155 GCF_000935625.1 Nanorana parkeri | reverse complement strand
CTTGTTCCAACGGGACTAAATGAAGAATTGGAAATTTTGACTATTCTAAAACGATGCCCACCCACTGCCCATCGACGCCCTGAATACCCAGACCAATCGGTCCCCCACATACCCGATGTTCCCCTCCACGAACTCAGCCTCAGTTTAAATTGCGTTACGCTCTTCCACATGTCAGCAGGACCCACGCGTTCCCATGATAGCCTTTTTAAGCATCTTCTTCATCATTCGTGTAAACATTCATTTTAAATACTCGTTTTAATAAATTTTGTCTATTTTTATACCCATATTTTTAAAACCTTTAGTTTTTATTCATCTATTATAGCTCATTATTCATGTGTTAATTTTTTATTCCCATTGAGATCCTCCCCAAATCTCATTTTTAACTATTTCTTTGCGTTATCAAAACAACATATTAAAAACAATATATGGTAGACAGGTCCCCGAGACGAAATACCCGCATCTAATGCTCCCTTTCAGCAGCCCCCTCTCAAATCTGCAACAAAATTACCATACATAATTAGAAATCTATTTTAATACACACACACCACGAACTGTCCCCCCTTCTAAGATTGTATACAATTAGACAATCAACCTTAGAGCGTCAAGACATTTCTAGTGCCTCCCCCCGGTGGTGACTCACTATTCATGTCTGTTATGCCCATGGCACGCTCCCCTACGGACAGAATAGGGGCTATAGATCCACCCCCAAGTTGCCCCCAATTGTTCAACCTGGCCAGTGTAGCTTTAGCTCTTACCGATTATTACACATGCCGAGGCTCCACTACTTCGAGGGTGCGGCTCCCCCGCCCACTGTCACTAAGCTCCACCCAGCTGTCACATTTAAATCGGCGGTTTCCCGCCGCCACGATATGGTCCTTCTCGAGCTTGAAAAAGAGGTATCACTCCTCGAAACGCGTTGCTCACTGCCTTTCCATCCCCGCCACTACCCTCTTCCTATCAATGACCCAACTGATAGCTGACAACTCTCAGCCCACGGCACCCGCACACTACCCCAGCCTGCGCCGACAGTGACCGAGCAGCACGAGCCGCAGCCGCGGTCATAGCAGCTCTGCCTGCTTCTGACACCGCTGATTCTTTCCCACACCACTCAGCCCCTGGACTCACACACGGACTGAGTCCCCATCCCTGTGGTTGCTCTTTTTCCCCCCCCTTTTCTACCTCGCCCACAGCCTCCTCTCCCCGTGTGGATGCACATCCCCTGGCTCACCAGTTCCAGGTAGATACCACGGATGACCCGATCCTTTGCACCGGCCGTCCAGCCTCTGGTCCCGTGAAATGAAACGTAAGTCCTTTTTCTTTGTCCTCAGCCATCCTTCGGTTTTTTGCCCAGTGCACCCATTGTCACACTATTCTCCTGTCATTTTCCCTGGGTCTCCCGACCCGGTCAATTAGCCCACCTAGTGTTGCGCCCTTTTGGGTTTTTTGTTTCAAGTTTGCAGATACACAGGCACTCCTCCTAGGTTTCAGGGCTGCACACGATCTAGGGTCATACACTGTTCACCCCCTTACTATCATTACAAGAGCGCTGTTTGTACGTTTTGTGTTTTTGTCTCCCTAAAATCAGTAGGTCCCCTCAAGTGGTATCTCATTGGGGGGCGGCAGAGGGGCCGCCACAGCATTCCAGGTTGCTAAGGACTCCCATACAGCTCACTGACATCATCATCGGCTGCCAGGGAGTTGAGCAGGACACTCTGGCTGGTGTCCCGCCGAGCTCCTGGCAACCAGTGACGTCAGTGACCTGAGCAGGGACCGAAGAGAGAGTCGCTGACAGCATGGCTCTAACACAGCCGCCCATTGCATCCCACCCTCCCCCGAATGACTGCTATCAGCAAAGCCATTCCTTCAGCCTCCCCCCTGAGAAGCACTATCAGCAGCACTGCAGCCCCCTCCCTCCGTCTTCACAGCCTCAGGCAGCATATACATTAGGGACAGACATGCATCAGGAAATGGTCAAAGACTACACATATGCTACAAGAGATGGTCGGAGACTGCAGATATGTGCCAGGAGATAGTGAGAGGCTACAGGCATGCTACACGAGATGGTCAGAGACTGCGGACTGGTGTGGAAGCTTTGAGGACTGAGGACATGTGTAGTAGCTTTGGGGACTGGGGACATGTGCAGAAGCTTTGGGGACTGAGGACATGTGTAGTAGCTTTGGGGACTGACCACATGTGTAGTAGCTTTGGGGACTGAGGACATGTGTAGAAGCTTTGGGGACTGAGGACATGTGTAGAAGCTTTGAGGATTGAGGACCTGTGTAGAAGCTTTGGGGACTGAGGACACGTGTAAAAGCTTTGGGGACTGAGGACATGTGTAGAAGCTTTGAGGACTGAGGATATGTGTAGAAGCTTTGAGGATTGAGGACCTGTGTAGAAGAAGCTTTGGGGACTGAGGACACGTGTAGAACTTTGGGGACTGAGGACATGCCTAAAGAGACAACCATAGACTGGAAACCCACTAACTGAGACTACTAGAGATTATTGCAATTCAAGCCCCTTTACAAATCAATGTTTCCACATTTGTGCTCTCTTCAACCCTCCTAACACATTTTAAGCTTGGCATGTTAGGTATCTATTTACTCAGCACAACCTCTTCTTTTATATTTTTTTTTAAACAAAGGGTATTATATTATGTTTTTGTGCACTAAAATGAAAAAGTGTAATTTTTACTGAAATTTTGGGTTCGATAAAGAGTTGCGCTTATATCATGCATTCTAAAATATGTGCAACTGTCGCCATTTTATTGTACAGGGTCTCTGCTTTCAGGAAATATATCTTTCGGGTGTTTTAAGTCGTTTTCAGGCCTAAAATGTGCATTATAATGTGTGGAAAAACCATCTTGGCAGTGAAAGGGTTAATCATTGCAATGATCAGCATGGGTGGTTTTACCCTCAAACATTAATGTACCAAGAACTTCTAGTTACAGTTCATGTCCCGTATGAGAGTTCACATAGACTCTACAAGACAAATGCTACTATGGACAGATCAACATCAACAGAGCCAGAAATGCTGTATAGTCCAGCGTGTTTTTTGTTTTCATTTTCCCACAACTGGCCCCACAAAATAACCAGAAATGCATCCGAATGTGAAAAAAAATTAAATTGTTAATAAATAAATATATTTAAAGTAATTAGATCGTCTAGCATGTCCTGATTGTCTTGGAGGATTGATGTCATCAGTCTTATTAGTCCTCATTCACACCATCGCGTTCTGTGAACATGCGTTGAGTGTGGGAAAAAATGTGTGCTTTGATGCGCTTTAATGGAATGTGTAAAAAACGCAGGACGCGCTTGTGGTGGTATTAGTTACTGTCACCCCACTGGTGACAGGGGGAGCATGGAGCAGGCTTCCCAGCCAATCAGCAAGCCGGGTGGCATGTCATGACACGCCTCCCAGCTTCTTGATTGGCTAGAAAGCCGGCTTCACTTGTCGCTAGGCAGCCTGACTTTCTGACCAATCAGGAAGCCGGGTGGCACGTCATGACCCGCCTCTCGATTTCTTGATTGGCTAGGAAGCGGGTTTTATGCTGCCTAGCGGCATTGCGAGGCAGCCTGGCTTCTTGAATGGTCAGGAGGCCAGGAGGAAGACACCACTTTTTCTGCTACAAGCAGGGCCCTTTCACATGGACAGACATGTGTCCATTTACATCCGATTACCTCCGGTCCATCACGATCAGGTCTGCCAAAACAAAACTCTGTTTTGAACTTTTTTCTGGACCTGTCTGGTGTCGGGGGTAATTGGATATAAACAGACACATCAGATTACACCCAGCTATCCATAGAGTCACAGTACATTCGGCTTCAGATTGGATCCATCAGAAAAACTGACGGGGGGATCTGAACAGACTGCCCGTGTGAAAAGGGCCTAAGGAATACAGAGCTGTCCATTCCCCACCTCCAGGCCACTCTGCTCTCTCCTCCTATGAGCATGTTCCTTGTTAGCACTTTTGTATGCAGCACATCTAATTGGCTTGCAGTGCTGCATCTAACTTGCAAAGCCTCGGTGCTAGAGGCAGATATCAAGTCAAATTTAGATAGTTACATTAGCTACATTTAAAAACAAATGAACAATGTAATAATGAATACATAGCTCCTTTTGTGTCTTTTATGTCTCTCTGTAGGTCAGAAAACCAATGTAGACAGTCAAGGATGTGGCAGTGGATGGCACTAAGTGGAAGAAGGATTATATATTAAAAGGTTATCTGCCACATTTATACATGCTACATGTTAGAAAATGACAAGTTAACCAGCAATAGGATATTAATACAATACAGCAGGTTCATCGCTTTTTATCAGAGGGGTTGGTGAACCCATAAAGTGGTGAGTGCTCATGAGATCTAAACTGGGATTATCCAAGCTTCATTTAAACAGCGCATCAATAAACTGGCATAAAAATGTCTTCTGTCTGCCGACGTGGACAACATAAGAGCAGCTTTCAAAAAAAGATTAGAAGGTTTATCTATAGCTATCCCATTTGTAGAAAAGCCGTGAATACTAGAATCATTATTTTATTCAAAAATATAAAATATGGATTATGCGTTCCATCTGCATGTGAAGCAAGAATTACATTATATTTCCTACAATAGCATAATCCCTGAGAACATAATAGCCAAAGGAAAAGTAAGGTAACACAATAGTTCACACTCCCCTTTCATTTTTGTCCAAACTGATCATCAGACTTTTAGTAGGTAAACGTGAAAATGTTGCAGTTACATGAAGACGTTGCACTTATCCTTATTGAAAAGACAGAACCAACCTACTGATTGACTTTAAGGAGAACTCAGTACAAACTATTGTATATTTTAAGCTAAGGTTACCACTAGTCCCTGTTTCTAGGGGACAGTCCCCTTTTTGAGAGGTCTTTCTTTGGGAAGCAAACATCCCCAGAGGCATCCCTGGCAACAGTGAACTGCAGTCATATACAGGCAGTTTTGTACATGCTGTGATGGCTGCCTCTAGGACTCTGCATCACCTACTACTGGCCCTTGAACCCTGCGTCATTTACTACCGACCCCTAAACCCTGTGTTACTTACTACTGACCCCTGAACCCTGTGTTACTAACTACTGACCCCTGAACTCTGCAACCTTTACTACTGACCCCTGAAACCTGCCAATGGGTGGCCGACAGCCTGCTTCTGACAGCTGGGCGGAGCCAGCCGTGATCTTACACGTGACCTTGCCCGCAGACCCCCACAACCACCGGGTCAGGGTTATGAGGAAGAGGCCCTTGTCCCTATCGGCACGGGTACACCCTCCCAATGCCGAGGGCACGTGGCCTAGTAAGGCGCAGGGGGGGGGGCGCTCGATCGTCGTCGTCCCCTTTCCTGCCCTGCTGGGCCAGTGCTCGGATCAAGGGTCTGGTAGGACTGTTAGGGGGGACCCCAAGTTTTTTTCCTCCCATTTGTTGGGGCTGGGGTTCCCCCTTAAAATTCTTAAATTCTTACCAGACCTAAAGGGTCTGGTAGGGATTTTGGGGGGAACCCCACGCACTTTTCTTTTTGTTTTAACTAGGGGGATGGTCCCTCCTAACATTCCTACCAGACCTAAAGGGTCTGGTATGAATTGGGGGGCAACCGCACGCTTTTTTTTTTTTCATCTTCTGCAGACTGTAAAAAAAAAAAAATTCTAATGTCACTTTGCTGCTAACGAAATTTCGTCCAATAAACGAAATTTCGACCGGACTACCGCTAACGAATTTCATCCAAATCCAAATTAATTTGCGGACCCGAATCCGAAAAATGACTACTGCTAACGAATTTCATCTGAATCCCGCAACGAATTCAATTGCGGACCCGAAAAACGAAATATACAAAATCCGAATCAAAACTAATTTTTTGCTGGTGCACATGTCTATTAGGCATTACAAGACTCTGACAGCCAGAGGTGTGACCACTAGAGGCAGATGCTGGATGAGATTTGTATTATCATCACAGCTGGAGGGGGTTACTCCTGGTATATGCTGTGACTGGTGTAAATTTATGGAGGGTTAGAAATCCTAGCCACCAGACAGTAAGGATGTCCTGAGTCCTATCATGCACTTTTCAGAAGGTTTTTGTGGTCGCGGTAAAAGCTTAGACAATAATTGACTTATGAAGACACATGAGAAGCAAGGGAACATCGGAAGCTTGGGAAATTCAGACTGGCAATCGTTAATGACCAATAGCTAACAGTTCCTGACCTTTCTGCATTTGCTCAGTAATGAAATACTGTTAATATGAAAGGTTAATATACCTTTGATCCCGCTGCACTGACTACGGTCTGGAAGACTTTAGGACAATAAGCCATGCTGACTTGTCATTTTGGAGAATAAAGTACAATTGCTGGAAGTGAACTTTATCTAATTAATTCACTTCCTATAGGCATGTAAAGCCAGAAATAGATTAACGCAAATGGGCGACTAAAGGTCAGGCAGATGATTAGCTAAGTGTATACAGAATGGTGATGTAGAAAAAACTCATAGTAAGAGAAAATTTAAAAATAAGAACCTAACTACCAACTTCAGTTGTTTCCCAATAAAGTAGACGAAACCACTGTATGACATGTTTGCTAATGCACTTTGCATCATGAATAATTGGCAGGTTTTTTTTTTTTACAAACATACACAGACACACAAAGGTTGAACTTGATGGACCTGTGTCTTTATTCAACCTCAGATACTATGTAACTATGTAACTAGGGATGAGCTCAGGTTCGGACCAAACCTGGTCTGAACCTGAGCTCTTCTGAACCCAGAGGGAGCACTGCGTGTGTCGGAATCCTCTGGCAGTCGCCGGCCAGCTAAATTAGGACCCCACCTGGAGCTCCTCCCACGGGACCAGCGCCGACTCGCCGTTACTCTCCCGCACAGAAGGTAAGTGAAAAAAAAAAAACAAAGCGCAAACATCGGGGCATTTTGACAAGTACATTACTTGTCAAAATGCCCTGTTTTTTCCGCCCTCACCCTGCAGCGCCGTAAGGCGGCCGTCTGACTTGCCTTGAGGTAGCGCCGGGCCTGGGAGCACCTCCCGAACATGGAAGGCAGCTCCTTCCATGCCACCGAATCTGCTGCTGGTGGAGAATTCCCCACGACGCCTTTACATAAGCAAAGGGGCTGGAGGCAGTGATTTCATTTACCTCATATGGCTACATGCCTATATTTGGTAAATTACATTTATGTGCCCATATAAAGTCAATGACGTCAGCAGAAGTATTGCATTTGAGTGGAATTGCCCCTGGCATTCTTACCCTTTCTTGTCAAGTTGAGCAGCAACCTGCCTTCTGTTGCATTGTGTCTGACACTGTTTGTTCCTCGTTGGCACCCTTTTATGACCAAACCCGTGAACATCATCATTTTGCAACTACTGTCAAACTGCTGACAAATTCCTGTCTCAGAGTGATGATGAAACACTAGTTCACTAATCATCAGCTTGTCCATTTAGTCTCCGCCCCTTGCGTGTGTTCAGATCTACTAAGTGCTCTGCTGTTGTTCCTGTTCTCTGTGTATGACCCTGGCTCTGGCTGACTGATCTCCTGTTTCCTGACTCCGACTACTGTGTCTGTTCATCCTGCACTCAGTCTTCCCATACCTGGTTTGGCTGACTACCCGCTTTGGCATCTGACTTCTGGCTTGGCACTGACGACGTCCTGGATTTTCTCAATGGTTTTTTGCCGTTTTTGTTTGTTGTTTTTTTCAATAAACTCCATTTATTTTTAACGTGCAATGGTTCCTTGGTTCCCTGGCAGTACTCAAGGGCTCTGAACTCTGACACATGTACTTCCTTGTTTGGAGGAGCTCAGGTTCAGACCGAGTTTGGTCTGAACTTGAGCTCATCCCTAATGGTGACAATAGCAGAACATGTCCGAGCAATGAGCATTGCAGGGCCTTTGAAGTCTCAAATGGAATGTCATGGGACAGGGTAATAACCCAGGAGCGCAATTATGAGACAGGGACAAAGTGTTATCACCCAGTAACAGGAAGCAAAACACTATACATTCCCTTTAACTGTATAAAAAGAATATTCCTGGCTTGTAAAAATGCAAATGATTTTCTTGTATGTCCTTCATTAGGCAAACTAGTTGGAACAAGGCCTGTCACCCACACCAATATCAGATGATACTTTGGTGTTCCAATCTGCACTCTACTACTTGCAGTTTCTAATCCGGCCTCCCAGCAGGAATTGAGTTATCATCACATAAGGCAATTTGCAGCCTTAAGTGTGGAACGTTTACAAGATAACCCATCTGTGCCACTGTTATTTGATTAAACTTGTGATACATGAGCAGACATGAACATTACTGTAGTTTTGTTATCTTGGCTTAATAAAATCCAAACTCAAAAAGAGAAGTAACAAGACATTTAATTTTGGAACATAGCAAACAATTAAAACAACACTGTTATAAATGTTACTAGGAGAAATAGAAAAGAAAAAAAAGTCAACTTAACTGTGGACATGAGGGACGGTGATCTACACAGGATTTCTTGGCTTGCTAGCCCTGATAAAGAAGAAGATGTAATCATCTGTGAAGGCAGCTTCTCTTTAAAGAGAAACTATAATGTTTCTGGGTCAGTTTGATTTAAATGCAATCTGAATTTTGGGGTTATAGAAAAATCTAGCTTTGAAGTAGGGCTTCTCCTAACTAAAACGGTTAAATGCTCATTAAGTCTAGGTGTAGATGAGGACAACTCCTTGATCTTCCTTTGGTCCCTTTGGGAGTTTTATTTGGAGGCTGCTTCTCCTATACCTAGTTATCTGGACCTTAGTGATGCGGTTTGACTGTGGCGTGAATCAAGCCCATCCCTGGTCCCCGGAAAGCTCCCACAGGCATGGTACTGTCTTCCAACCTTTGCCCTCTTCTCCTACCTGGAGCCCACTTCTGGCCGTGTCTTTGAACGCATAGCAGTTTTGGGATTTTCATGAAAGGTTCCTGAAGAAGTTAACTTCTGCGAAACGTGTCGAGCCTAATGAGAACCTGCTATCTATCCAAATCCGTGAATACTGCCTAAAGATATGTATATGGCTGTTCATTTCATATCTGCTATGTGTTATTAGTTAATCATGGCCACATTATGTTTTAATCATGTGTTAGCTTTGTTATAAATAAATAGGTTTTGTATCAGTAATTTGGTAATTGTACTTTTTTGTGGCACCTAAAAAGCCCCAGGCTCTTTTGTAGCCATTCTCTTCTTCTGTCTTTTCAATTTATCCATTAATTCACACGAGGGAAAACCCAATGGAGTTGTTCCAGGAAAGTGTGAATTTCACAAGGTCCTTGTAAGATCCAGATCACACTTGTAGAATTATCCCTTTTAGTTGGTTTGCGAACATATTTAAATAGCCCTGGAAAGTCTTCTGTTTATAGCCAGTGAAATGGGTACATACTGGTAAATCCTGGAGCAGACCAGTAGAGGCATAAAAATTTGGAAAATGAGTGAACAACAGTAGGAATCTCCTGGTACCTACACTACTGGTCAAATATTTTAGAACACCCCCATTTTTCCATTTTGTTTTTTAAATTTACACTGTTTAATGGCTCAATGTACTTTGAAAATAAAGCATATAACACATACACTTTTGGGCATCCAAAAGAAATCATGGAATTGTTTTCTTTAATAAAATTTAATCTAAATTTTTGACTCATAAACTTAGCCACCTTTTGCAGATATAACAGCCGTACACACTTTCCGTTGTAGAAAGAACGGCATTCTTTCTACAACGTGAATATTGTTCAGAAAGTTCTTCCCAACACTGTTGCAGAAGTTCCTACAAATGTGTTGCACTTTGTAGGCTGCTTTGCTTTCACCCTTCTGTCCAATTCATCCCAAACCAGCTTGATGAGGTTTAAGTTTGGAGACTGTACCGGTTGTATGTTTGTATGGTTGTATGTTTTGGTTCATTATCTTGCTGTAGGATGAACCCCTGACCACCTAGGCGTGTACCAGAGGGTATTGCATGGTGCTGCAAAATGCTGTGATAGTAGTTTGGGTTCAGGGTGCCACTCACTCTGTGCAAGTCGCTGATATGTTTTGGTTCATTATCTTGCTGTAGGATGAACCCCTGACCACCTAGGCGTGTACCAGAGGGTATTGCATGGTGCTGCAAAATGCTGTGATAGTAGTTTGGGTTCAGGGTGCCACTCACTCTGTGCAAGTCGCTGACTCTGGATCCAGCAAAAGATCCCCAGGCCATCCTACTTCCTCCTCCATTTTTGTCACACACTGAAAAAACATCCTTTTGCCTACTCAGTGGCGTACAAAAACACTGCGTGATGAAACGAAGATCTCAAATTTTGATTCATCATTCCATAAGACCTTCTTGAAGGCTTCAGTAGTCCACTGGAGGTGCATCATGGCCCAGGCAAGCCTCTTTATCTTATTTTGCCATCTTAGCAATGGCTTTCTTACTGCCACACAACCTGTCAAACCTGCAGCTCATAGTCTTCTCTTCACAGTTGAAACTGAGACTTGCTTACTTTGATCATTGTTAAGCTGTGCATCAAGCTGTTGTTCTGTGAGCCGCCTGTTACGCAAGCTGTTGACTCTTGTCTTCTGATTCTGCTGTGGCTTTAGGTCTGCCAGACCCCTTCCTGTCAAAGTTTCCAAGTGCCTTAGTGTAGGAAACTGTACTAACTGACACCTTGGCTTTCTTTGCAGTTTCTCTAAAGGAAAGGCCTACACTTTTAAGTGTTATAATGGTCCGTCTTCCTTTGCTAATTGCCTTTTCCTCACCATTTTGAGATCAGTATACTACTTCCTGGAGAACAATACTGTCCAAATGTTGCTTAAGCGGTTGTGGTAACACAGTCTGTTCCAGCACTGCTTTTAAACAGACAGAGGGCTTGAGAGTAATCAACAAAAGTTGGGACACCCGTAGGAATTTTGTAGCATACATTTTTATTGCTTAATTTACTTACATTGCTGCAACAACTGTGAGCTGTTAACCCTAATAACTTCTGCCCTGAAAAAGGCCTTTATGTATAACTCTGAAATGTATATTATTTTTCAGTTTTTCTTAACCTAAACTTCTTTTTTTCACCTCTGGCAGTTTACCGGATACCTTTGTACCATGTGCTGTCACAATAGATGTATAAAATATCACACATTCATAGTCATGGTTAATATTCATACAAATGTGAAATGAGAATTGATATCATTTATTTTCCTTGAGCCATGTATTATAGTTGGTTATATAGCTGATTATTATACTGACATCTTGTGGTCCTTTTGGGTTATTGCACTTGTTCTATGTTCCCTCCCATCTATGATGTATTTCCCCTTTCTTGTTCAGTACTAGTCGAGGGTCACGGCTGCTTATAACAGGACCACATGTACATGCTAGTTTGAAACATTATCATCCTTGACCTACAAATGCCATCTATTCATTAATCTGCTGTATCCTGTTGTCTGTTGTAACCTGACAACAGGTTACAACAGACAACAGGATTCATGGATGAAAAGGTATTTGGTGAGATCAGGTATCTGATAAGGATTGTCCGCAGTAATTATATCTGCTTATACAGACCAGGTATAGAGGTCTCAGC
Organism: Nanorana parkeri; assembly: GCF_000935625.1. Taxonomy (NCBI): domain Eukaryota; kingdom Metazoa; phylum Chordata; class Amphibia; order Anura; family Dicroglossidae; genus Nanorana; species Nanorana parkeri. The sequence continues at coordinate 1,271,617 of NW_017306448.1, read as the reverse complement.
AAGGGATAAATCGCTAATACAATAATCGGAGTCAGATTATACAATTTCAGGCTATTTACTGCACATGAACTGCTTACATTTCAATAAAAACTGTAAAAATGGGGGTGTTCTAAAACTTTTGACTGGTAGTGTACATCTAGTACCACTACATGTACATTTTAAAATAATGTCTATAGCCAATGATGAATCGAGGGAAAGAACACTCCATCATTTTATTACAAAAGATCTCAAGCACCAGACATGCACAGGTTCTAAATATGGATCAAAGTAACAGAGATATACAAGATCAAGGCACACAAGCTACAAAAAGCAGGTAAAGAAACGTGTGTGTTACAAATGAATGATAGAAGAAGCAACAGGCTTAATAAATTACAGGGTATTCAGAGAATAAACAACTAAGGATACGAATGGAATCTGTTTTTGTGCTAAGTTTTGTAAAATCCCCCTTTTCACTTGTCTGAGGCCTGAGTCTGAGTGTATAGCAAGCTTTCATAAAGTCTTTGCAAAGTTTCTGCAAGCAACTTCTTTGAAGCCTTCAAATAAGCCTTCAGCTCCAGTTTGGTGATGCCAAGGCAAAATGAAAAAAGAAACACATTTCACCATATTTTATCCCTTTTAACATGCTGGAGATACAGATAACTGTTGATTTCCCAAAAATATAGTGTGCTCCTACTGTCCTCTTTGACATGACAACACAGTGTATTTTTGGCTCTGAATTCCAAAGTTTGTGGTGCCAACCCTGCCTACATAATTTCTGATCAATTACAAAGAACACAGGCCTCTCTGCCCCTCCTTCCTGCCCTGTTATCACCATAAGTCCTTTTTATGCACAAAACGTTATCAGCTCACAAGATTTCTGGCAAAATGAACTGGTATTTTTTGCACTTTTAACACAGATAGAACAAAACACACTCAGACCAAAAGGAAGCAAATGTGAGAAGTTCCCTGTTAGGGTTTACATTTTAAGCATTGTCACAATTAGAATGGTGACAATCACCTTAATAAGCTGCTAGCAGGCTTTCAACATGTTTTAAGTAGTTCTGACTTTTGTTAAAAGCATGCTAAGTCGCTTATTAAAGGAGAACTATGGGGTTAAGGCTTTTCACCATAGTTCTCCTTAGGGTAATGGGAGGAGACAAACTAGCGTCCTCCCATCACCCTAGGCTCAGTATACAGTATAGTGAGACACCGCAATATACTGCGAGCTGCTGCTCGCGGTATACTGAGACGACGCAGCTGAAGCGGATCCCGACAATTATGCCGGGATCCGCCCAGCTGCGTGACTGACAGCTGGCTCTGCCTATCTAGAGGCAGAGCCAGCTGTACCCTCCCCCTCCCCCGTCCGTTCTGCCAGTCAGCGCTGGCGGATCGGAGCGGGGTGAGCCGTGAGAGCCGTGACAGGATCAAGGGGTGAGCGAACGCCGGTATATGTTCGCTCATCTCCCGATCTACTGAGCCGACCTGTGACAGTCTCATTGTCACAGGTCGGCTAGAACTATGAGGTGAGTGAAAAGCACTCACCTCATAGTTCTCCTTTAAGGGCCTATATCAATGGGCTTTGGTTTTTATGTCAATTTGAAAATGCAGTTTTCTTTTAGGTGCATTCCGCCTGCCTTTGAGATCAGTTTGAGATGCTTCTAAGACCATTCACTGTTCATTGACAAGGTTAGGATTAGGATTTGACCTGAAGATGACCTCCTAAACTACATCAACCAGCCTCAAGCTGCTTTTGCATTCCCATAGACTTGTATGGGGGAGAGAAGCAGTTGCGGTGTAAACAAAAGCTTTTCAGCATGGATCCTTAAGGCAACAGCCAACATTCACATGAAGATGATGGCTGCTACATAGGGGAGGTATTAAAAGATCTCTCTCATCTGGGAACCTCAAAGTTTTTTAGGAAGCCGCCAATTGATTATATCTACCAGTATTCACCAAAAATTTAAAGTTCAGGTTTTGTTAGACTTGCCTTTTCATTCTATAATTGACCTAAACATTGTAACATATATGGATGGGAAAATAAATAACACTTTAATTAAAGAAGGATATATTAAAGCTAAACTTAGTTGCTTCTGTGCTTTTAAACAGAGCACTTCAGGAGTCAGGAGGTGGGGTGCCTTGTAATGAGAGCTTGAGAGATCCTATCTATCTCGAGAGTCTGAGAGGTCCTGATGATCATTAAAACCTGAGTGTTCCTGTTGATCATGAGAGCCTGGGAGGTCCTATTATGGCAAAAGCTTGAGGGGTCTTGTTGATTGTGTTCTCCAACAGGACAATGTTTCTCCTGCACTCCTTACAGCGTCTGTCAAATGTGGTGCTCGTAGTGATGAACACGGATGGCGCCGTGTAACTTCAAGTTAGAAAAGTGGAAAATCACCAGCACTCAGTAACTGTCATTTTACATCTTCGTGATTTTTATTAATGTCACATCTATAGCAAAAACCTTTTGTGGTACATTCTCTACAAGTTTAAACAGAGTCCCGGCGGCAAAAGTCGCCGGGAGTCTGTTTAAACAGCCCCGATGCTGGCGACGTACACTGTACGTCGTCAGTCACGAAGGGGTTAATAAGTGTCTAAAACGACACTTACTGAGTTCTGGTGATTTTCCACTTTTCTAACTTCCACAAGACAAACACCTGTATGAACGAGCAGAAGTGCCTGATGGCTCCCACCATTCCTACCAGCTATACTATTCTGGAAAATCTTCCTCCAGGCTCCAAGCTCACTCCCATGATTGACTACAATCTCACGTTTAGTTAGCTAATTTGTATTGAGATTGTAGTCAGGAGGGAGCTTGGAGAGGTGAATACGTTACAATTCACACAGGGACCAAGAGGAACAAAAGTAGCCACCCTCCAGAAGGAAGGACAGTGTCAGCACCAATTGAGAGATGATTTGAGGATCTACAGCCGAGTGATACACAAATAAGATACATTTTTGTTAATAGGGTACTTGAATACATTTTTAAGGTTTAACTGCTGAATTTAGTGTCACTTTAAATGTTGAATTAAAGACAGTGAAGACATCATAAATTATCAAAGACGCTTTGAAGTGTGATAGTAGTTATTGTTATTTGGGTTTAATAACACTTTAAACTTAGGTAGGATTCCCAAAATTAAAAAGGTCTTCTTTTTCCTTTGTGATCTGTACATTCTGGATATAATGTTGATTTTTAGTATTATGAACAAAGCTTAATTGGTCTACCCCATGATATACTAATAACCTAAACACACAATCAGAATTCACTTTGGAGAAGTCAGTTCAACTTGGACTTTGATTAGATGATATGGGTAGTGATTTGTCCATTGTGTTATTTTATATACAGTATATAACAAATGGTAGATCTTCGCAAATAACCGGAATATTACAAAAAAAGTAACTAAAGAAAATGTAGAAACATTTTCTTAAAAAGAAGCTACAAGTGCAGTTTAATCATGTAAAATGGTTACTTAAAAAATTCTTCTTAAACAGAATTTCCCCTTAAGGTGTATATTGTTCCCGGTTGCACAAAATGTGAGCAGACCAACACAAGTTATAAATCGATTACCAAGCCCGCTTTTAATGCAATTACATTCAATAAACATTTCTATAGTACAGACTATAATTCTAGACTCCCAGTGCTAAGAACAATTCATATAATAGAAGGCATGATTTCAGCTAGCTGAGCCAACAAAGAGTTTGACTGCAATGCTTAATTTTCCAATCTCATGAATCCGGCTGAAGACGCACAATGCGCCTCTCTCTACTGAACATACGGGAATTGTTTCTGTTCTAAGTATATACTTGCCTCTACATAGATGAATTACACTATTAAAATGACCTTACAGCAGAATGAGGATAATGTAGTTATAACTAGATCAATAAGGGATGTGGGTGTTGTATTGTGACAACAAATGAAAAGCAAACAGCAGTGAGATGTGAAGTGAAAATGCATTTTGTTCAAGTCCTTTAATTGAAAAAATCGAATCTGTCTGCATATTGTGAGGTAACATGATTAAAACAGACATGTTGTATATAGTGATGGGCCGAACACCCCCGTGTTCGGTTCGAATTCAAACTTTAGAACATGGAAAAAGTTTGAATTCGACCTCGAACTCAATGCAAGTCTATGGGGCTAGAACTTTAAAAATCAATTGGCCCAATTTTGAAGGCTTATTTGCAAGGTAATGGCCATAATGAGGATTTGGGTACTGCCCTGGGGGACATGTATCAATGAAAAAAAACACTTTTAAAAAATACAGTTTTTAAAGGAGCAGTGATTTTAACATCACTTAACCAGTTGACATCCGCGGTGTTAACCCCCCTTCCCATCCAGGCAATTTTTCAGTATTCAGCGCTGCGGTACTTTGACTGACATTTATTCCGTCATGCAACGCTGTACTGAAATTAATTTTATACCATTTTTTAGGGACAGATAGAGCTTTCTTTTGGTGGCATTTAATCACCACTGGGGTTTTTAATTTTTACTATATCAAGGAAAAATTACCGAAATGTAAAACATAAAAACTGTTTCCCCTATATTAAATGATAAAACATTTATTATTACCCAATTTTTTGGTAAAATATAAAAGACGGGGTCACGTCGGGTAAAAAGACACCAAACATGTCAAGCCTTAAAATTGCGTGCGCGCGCGAAACCTCAAAAAATGATAATACCCAAAATTGGCCATAGGCGACGCTTTAAAAGCTTTTACCGCTCATCATTTTATTGTTATCAGTGATTTATTGCCCTAAAATGATTGCTCTCACTGCGACGTTTGCGGCGATATGTAACGTGTGTAGCGCAATTGTCGTTTTTGCGCGCTGGTGCACCGGACGCGTATTTACGTTTATATCTGTGTAAACGTGGGGTGGGGTAGTTAAACGTTTTGGGGTTTTTTTTAAAACTTTTTTATATGTGACTTTTATTTGTTTTAATTTTTTTTATTTATATATATATTTTTTTGCACTTATTGTTATTGCTATTATATAGGGGGATAACAATCCCCTATATAATAGCAAAGGCACACTGACAAGTCCTCTCTATGGAGACATTAGGGGTCCCTAGGACCCATAATGTCACCTGTGGACCCCAAAAGAAGCTGATGAAGCAGAGATCTGCTTTATCAGCTTCTTTTCTCTGGCTATAGCAGCCAGATGACTGACAGGTGAATACGGAAGTGATGTAACACACATCACTTCTGCATTCACAGCCCGGAGGGAGGTCATCAAGGAGCTGATCTCCCTTCCTCTTCCTCCTGACGCCCTCCCGACCCGATCCCAGGCCGCAGATGGGGCAGCGGATCCCGGGATTGAAGCAAAAAAACAAGCACATATAGACGATCGGCGGGCTATGGAGCCGCCGATCGTCTATATGTGAAACACCCGGTAACGGGTGTTTGCATTGGTCGGGTCTTTTCTGCCTGTGCGCGCCCGCTAGGGGGCGCAAGCGAGCAGAATAAAAATGCCGCCTGGAGATGGCAACCCACCAATGCTGCAGTGCCGTCCGTCCGTTTTTTTACAACGGGAAGTGGTTAAACGGGAAAAATGAAAAAATCCTTTAAATATCATGCCCGGGGGTCCCCTTAAACTGCTTGTAAAGCTGCAAATCTGTACAATGTATAGAACCTGCTACAGCAAAAATGACATTTGTAAAGAAAATAAATAAATTTAAAAAGAAACAAAAAAAAGTGTGCAGTTCCCCCTCCCAAACAATACCAGACCCTTTAGGTCTGGTAGGAATGTTAGGAGGGCCCCATGTAAAAAGAAAAGCGTGGGGTTTCCCCCAAAATTCATACCAGGCCCTTAAGGTCTGGTAGGAATTTTAGGAGAGAGCACATTGAAAAAAAAAAGAAAAGACAAGCTTTTGACAAGTCTTTTATTGACAAAAAAAATGGATCCGCCGACGTAATCCAGGGTCAATCACGACATCCAGCGTTGTCCACGATGACGACTCCTCGACAAAATAAAAAATAAAACAATAAAAAATAAATAGAAATCATTTTCTTAAAAAAAAACGACACCCGCCGTCCCGTCTGCTTGCGTCAAACTTCAGCCGCTGACTGGCATTTTGACAGATGCCGGCAACATATAAACAATTGGCGGAGCTAGCAGTGACAGCTAGCTCTGCCCAACTGTTTACAGTTGTGTGGCATCTGAATGGTGAGCCATGATTGGGCAAAGTCATCATGACTTTGCCCAATTATGGCTCTTACGGAGTACTGAACCCTGATTGGGAAAAGTCAGGTGCAAAGCTTTAGCCAATCAGGGCTTCACAAGGTGCTGTGCCTTGTGCCTGTGCCAGCAGGTGAAAAGCCTGACAAACGCCCTGACAGTTCGTATGTTCGCTGAACACACGAACTGCCGGTGTTCGAGTCGAACTCATGCTCGACTCGAACATCGAGCCCATCCTTAGTTGTATATATACGGGCGGAGGGCATGCACTTGGATGCGGGTCGCCATATATGTTCACTACTTTTTTTTCCTGCTCTTGCACATGCAAGCAGGACAAAAATGTTAAACACTATGCTTGTAAGCGTTCACAAGCGTCCACCCCTCCGCTGCCACTGCCGGCTATCCTGTGCTACGCTGTCCCCCCTGCGTGCCTTGGACTGGCACAGCGGGTCTTTGCACTGAGAATGGAGAGAGATCAGCACACTTCCACCTGCTGACCTCCCCTCCGATCACTGAATGTGATGTGAATTATATCATTTCCGCTTTCAGCCTGTCATTTCTCCGGCTGCAGTAGCCAGAGAAGAAGCTTGTGAAGCAGATCTCATCAGCTTCTTTTGGCGGTCCATAGCTAATATTTAGAGGACCTGTCACATCCTCTTTGCCATCACATAGGGGCTTATTAACCACTTATGTGATAAAAATAAAGTTAAGTTTAAAAAAAAATTTAAAATGTTAAAGTTTGAAAAGTATAAAAAAAAATGTTTTATTAAAAAGTAAAAAAAATGAAAGACACATATAACAAAAAAAAAATTAATGTCCCCACCACCACGTACACACGCATACAAATGCAAACACGTGTCGGGTGAACCTACGTGCAAAAACGACGATTGTGACTCACGTGGTTACATATCACCATAGACGTCGGAGTGAGACCAATAATTCTAGAGCCATCAATCACTGTTAACACTAAATTAATGAACAGTAAAAGCTTTTAAAGTGTCGCCTATGGGTAATTTTTGGTATTGTAGTTTTTTTTATATTTTGCGGGCGCGCACAATTTTAAGGTTTAACATGTTTTGTATCCACTGTATATACCTGATGTTACCACATCTTTTATATTTTACCAAAAAATTGGGAAATCGTATTTGTTCCGTTAAATTTTTTCGGTACATTTTTCTTTTCGGTACATTTTTCTTTATATAATAAAAAAAATGAAAACCCCAGTGGTGATTAAATACCACCCAAATAAAGCTCTATCTGTCCCCCCAAAAATGATATCAAATTTATTTCACTATGGTGCTGCATGACTGAATAAATATCAGTCAAAGTACTGCAGCGCTAAATACTGAAAAATGGCCTGGACAGGAAGGAGGTTTAACCACAGAATGTAAGTGGTTAAATGACACTGAAAATAAATTCTGCAGTATGAGAAAAGGTTAAAATGCCATCAACAGTATGATTTTGTTTTCCTAATCAGCCTCCCTAATGGGACCCTGTCCTACCCCGGCCCCATAGCAGCTGCGTGGGCTTCAATGGTCATTGTTACACCAATGCCAACTGTGATTTTCTTTCATGTTAGGACACAAGGTGAGGGCACTCTTTGAGGCAAAATCTCCCTTAGCATCATGGTGAGAAATACTTTGAAGAGGAACTAAAATGAAAAAGTTAAAGTAGAACTAAAGCAATTTTTTTTTGGCCAGCGCAATGCTGCTTGGCAAGGAAGCCAGCTTCCCAGCCAATCAGCTTTGAGCCGGCTTCAGGAAGCCAGGAAGCCGGGAGACAGGTCATTACCTGTGGCCCGGCTTCCTGATTGGCTGGGAAGCCGGCTCCATTCGGTTTAGCTGGGAAGCCGGCCTCCCGGCCAAACAGCATGGAGCCGGGTTCTTGGACAGGAAGCCGGGCCGCGAGTCATTACCCGCGGCCTGGCTTCCTGATTGGCTGGGAAGCCGGCTCCATGTTCCCCCGCAGCACTGCCGGTTAGAGGACATCTCCTTCTGGCTGGTAGTTCCGGTATCGGGGGTAAGTATCAGAGCATTTGGACGAGTACGAGTACTCGCCCAAATACTTGGTATCGGCACCGATACCAGTATCGGTATTGGTGAATCCCTAATTGCCACAATAGAAAGTGAAAAGAAATCCCTCTAAAGTGAGGGAATTCCCGGTTGGTCAGCAGGGTCACCCTATTGAAGATTTTCCTTCTATTCCTTTTCTGGTGAAAAAACCCAAAATGTGTAATTTTCTTTCATTTTCAGTGATAACGTTCACCAGGACAAGTAGAGAGGTTGAATCTCTTTAAAGGGGACACAGCAAAAATTATCTGATAATTCCTCTCCATTCTATCCAAAATTTTTGAAAAATTAGACTGTAGTTGCACTAAACAATATTCTGTCATAGAGGGAATATTTAGTAAGCCTGACTGAAGATAAAAAGCAGCCTGAAAAATGTACCTTTTGCCTTACAAAGCAAGAGCACACTTCCTGGTGTGTGAGAGTGTCCCATCGTCATAGTGTGAGTGTATATCCCACCCCGAGATACTGCTAAATGCTAGTCTTGCAGGCGCGGGAATACAACAATGAATCATCAGAGGATAGCGCAGAGAAGACCACCCAAAGCCCTGTCTCTGGTCCAACATGGCCCCCACGAGAATAAGACATGGCCTGGAACAAGGCATACTAGGTTGGACCTGCAGTACAGACCTGCTACAAAGAATGCTAACAAACTGCTACTGAGTTAACCTTGGTAATCCATTAGCCTTTTCTGTGATTTTTATCGGGGAGTTCAGTTTCTCTTTAAGTGCCCAACATAATTCCATGCATTCCAGCTGGAGTTTACCTTTCATTTAAGGTAGACAACTCCTTCAATGCTTAACTTTAGAAAAATGTATAACCTACCCTTGCAGTAGGGTTCTCCTCACCCTGCAGGGGTTAAATGCTCATTGCCTAGAGGAACATTGAAAAAGTTTAACTTACCTTATCCCCTGCTCCTGCATGCCCTGAAGATGCTTTTCCTCGGCACTCCCATTGGTTGCACTCTAACGTCAACCAGCAATCCTGCGCTGTGTGTGAAGAGGCCCAGGGCCAGCCCACACCGTGTGCATCAGAAGAAGGTAGAAAGTAAGCAAGGAATAAAGATTAGTATAAGCTCTTTTTACTGGTACGCTAGGCAAAAATGAGCATTCAACCCTTGCAGTGCGTGGGGGAGAACCACTATTGGGGTAGTTTTTAAATTTTCCCAGAATTCAGCTTTAAATTTTTGGAGGACAAAGATTTAGAAAGGAAATGACCTTTTTGCGCATAAATACAACCCATCATTGGCTTTGGCTTTTAAACACCATTTAATATCCAGGTATCTCGAATGTAATGTGCGCACATTGCTCATGTGATTTAGTTCTGGAAAGAAATCAAACGCTTTAGTAAACTTATGTAGCGCTGACCCCCGAAGGAGCCGCTGAGTATGAAATAGGTTCTCCTACCTGTTTGCTCCAGCCACCGGCCCCCCTTTGCTCAGATCCAGCACACCGACACTCACGGACAGAATGGACTCAAGTCTTAGGGTCTTTTTTGTAGATTTATTTGCAGGATCAACAGGAGAGAGGGATCAGGCTCTGTAGGATGCCCTGGCGGATTCTTCAGAGGACTGCTTCCTCCCCAGTGCATTTTTCCGCC